>NW_019419428.1:0-8647 GCF_000390285.2 Anoplophora glabripennis
GAGATATAAACAAAAAATCAAATTTTTTTAACAACTTCAACACCCTGTATCTCTAAAACGAGGCCGTTCCAGACCTATGTTTATAAGACAAACACCTATTATTTTAAACAGATCTATATGCCCTCGAAGTTTCCTGCATAAAATTCGGACCACCCTGTATGAAAGGGCGAAGTTCAGCTGTGTCGTCCAGTGGACAACACACTGTTCTTCCACTTAACCCATGCTAGATGCGCCACGGCATTTAAGTCGCACTTTAAACACTTAAAATATTAAATACATACATACACAGGTATAGTAAAAAGAAAAGTAATACGATATCACACAAAAGAGATATGCAAGCGAAACAATTATATGATTGTAATTAGGTACTAGTTATTGGGAATTAAAAAGAAAGGCTTTATATTTTTTTTTGAAACAACTGACAGACAGCGATTTGAGAGGCAACGGTAGGGCGTTGTAAATTTTTGGCATATTGTAACTAAACGATCTTTCAAATGTTGCAGTTTTATGTAAAGGAGGGGTTAAATTACCTTTAAATCTGGTGTTTAAATTATGAACGTCAGTTCGGAATCTGATTTTATTGTACAAATATTGGGGGGATTTATTTAAAATGATAGTCATAAAGAGAGTAGCACTGTGATGTAGACGAGTGTTTTTCATATCCAACCATTTTGTATTCATTAGCTTGTGTCTTACTCGATTTCTCTTTCTAATACCATATATAAATCTAAGGCAGTAATTTTGAATTTTCTGAATTCGTTGAGATGTCGCCTGAGCTAAACATGGACCATAAACAGTATCACCGTAATTAAACACAGATAAAACCAAAGACTGGCAAAGTAAAATTTTTAGTTTTTCACTTAAGATATGTCTGGATTTGTATAATATTTTTAAATTAATAATGGATTTTTTTACACAGTTTGATATATGTTTATTGAANAAAAAAACATAACTTTGATATGGTATGCTTTTCCTGGACACCCTGTATACCTCAAAATATTTTTAAAATGTAGCCGTAATCAACCTACACATACCTTTCTAAACAGGTTTCTGTAACATTTGCCGTTTGGTCACTAGCGACCGAGGCGTTACTGGTGGCCCACCCTGTATAAAAAAAATCTAAGAGTTAAAGAGCTCGCTTATTCCGTTTTTTTACATCTAACTTTCCTGGACTACAGAGAAGTGTATTCCCTTTGTCCGGAGAGAAAGATGCAATTACGTAACCGCCAAATCTGGTAGGGCTTCGTGCGGCTGGTTACGCCAGAAGTTACATACATTTTGCAAGACGCGCGGGCCGAAGCAGACGACTCCGCTAAAAGATTCAGGCAAGAAAAAAGCAATTTGTAGTAAAAATGGCAGAGCGTGACGCAACACATAAAGGGGAGCCAGGCGGCGAGGAAGTTAAGTAGATTTTCGATTTCCCAAAAACAAATTTAAGAGGCATCTCTATTCAAGTATAAATATTTAAGCGGTTCATAACAGTTTGCAGTTTGCGCGCTCCCGCGTGGCGGCGGCCATGTTGCCTGATGGCCGAATGATGATTGTTTTATAAATATTTGATGGCCCTGCCGCTCGTAAGCTCAGCCAGCTGAAATCAGAGTTTATGGGACATCATAATATTCCGATGTTTTATAGATGCGCGCTGTTATCTTCGAGGTAATTTGCTGGATATGGGGGGTTCTGATGTACGGGTTCGGTGCTCACGCCATTTGAATAAAAATTGCCCCCGCAAGCCGTACGTGAGGCCAAATAAACACCTTCTGGTGAGGCGGACGCGCCGGACATAAAACTGTCGGCGGGATTGCGAGATGTACAGTTATAATATTAAGGCCTCCTTAAAGGGGTAATGTATTGGTGGCTGTTACCGCCTCCGGGAAATAAAAATATGCACATAAAACGGCAAATGCCGTACTCGCGATGTGTTTTAAATTTGAATTCATATCTTGCTTGAGATCATGTTGCTCGGAGAACTGTCTTGTAAAAGATTACTATATTACTGTGATTTTTCATTTTGTGCAATAGTAATCATGTAAAACGTGTTTTCGTATAATTACTCAAAAAATTAGTTGCTTTTTGTTACAATATTGTCCTATCGAATTCTACAGTTTGTATTTACATCTGTTTGTAGTACAAAGTACTAAAATCGCGAACAAAACTACTAAAACACATTTTTTCGCATTTTGACTGATAATATGCTATTTTACTAAATTCAAAATCGTTTACTAAAGTAACAATTTACCGCATGAAATGTTACTTTACTAAACAGGATGTCCCACCACGAACTCCATCGATGGATATCTGGGAAACCGTACAAAGGATTTTTTTTTGAAATTGGGATGGTGTGATACGGACCGAAAAAGCATTTATTTTTAAGTTGAAAACGTATAGCACATTCCATACTTAGGATTGACCGTTTCCGAGATATTTTGATTTTTAAGCAAACATTGACACATGCAGACTGTCAGCAAAATTCAATTTACCCGGAAACATAGGTTTATTTTTTTGTGAAAATTTTTGTAGAGGAAGACCTAATTTATCGAATATGACATGTGAATTTTCCAGTTTTTATACAGGGTGGTCAAAAAAAATTATCAAATATGAAGTTCAGAAAATGTGGAAAACTTGAAATTTTTGAATAGAAACCCCTAATTTTCGTATTCGCATTCTGCACTAAAATTAAGTGTTACTTTGTTAAAGTTTCCCTATACCTAAACCCAGCGGTTTTCATTTTATTTACGAATAAACATTTCCCTCTTCTTAAAAGGATGTATAACCGGAAGTACGATGACCTTGAAAATATTTTAGCTTGGTAGGCCCCACGGTCCGTATCACACCATCACAATTTCAAACAAATTTGAGCGGTTTCCCAGATATCCATCGATGGAGTTCGTGGTGGGATACCCTGTATAGTAATGTCACTGTTAATATAAAACAAATTGACAGAAAATTGTTTATTTAAATATTGGAAACATTGTTATATACAGAGTGATTCACTTTTTAAGATTGGGACTTTAACCATTGATAGATCTCGTCAAAATAGTGTCATTTTAAAGTATACACTTTTTCTTCCAAAGCCTTCCTTTTAGAGATATAAGGCTTCCCTTGAAAATCATTTTCATTTTTTAGTTTTTATTTATTTTTTCTTAAACTAGGAAAGTTTTATATTTAGTGTGAAATGTACGAATGAAAAGCTGGATTTTACAAATTATTGTGAAAATAGATCAGTCATAGGCGTTCGTAAGGGGCTCTGATATCCCTTATTTTTAATAGAATTTCTACGCCATTGGAAATGTTTCATAATGAATATATTTCTGTTACATTGCGGTTTATTCTACAGCAGAAAGGTCTCTTACTATTTTTAATTGAAATGCTTGATTTTTGAGAAAAATGGCTCCTTGTGGATTCTTCTTATGGATAAACATGGAAAATGTTTATAAAAAATTAATTCATAGTAAATTGGAGTAGGAAACATATAAGCATATATCTACAGACTGTCTTTTATATGATGGCACAGTCCAGTTGCTACTAGTACCTTTGTCACAAACAAAACCTCTATTGCCTCTATGCCTATAGGTATACAAAATTGAGGAATATTTAGTAATTTTAAGAACAAGATATTTATATATTAATTTCATACATCAATACTTATTATTTGTTCAAATTTTATATAATTTTGAATTGAAAACGTTTTAATTAATGTCTCATATTTATTTTTACTATTCATATATTTTTTTATTGATGCTTAAGTAAATGTATCTATACTCGGCGGCCGAAATTATAAAGAGTGACTAATATATAATATAAAAACACTATTACCATAATGCGTATAAAATATAAAATGATTTCTATACGGTTCAATATTATTTATCTTTGTGCCGCTCGCCATGCACATCTGTAAAATCTATAATCGTGTATAGACTGAGTTACACTGAACGTCGATCTATATTTTATCTCTGTCTTTTGCACTTGGTAGGGAATAGGGAAATGCTTTCTTAGTGGGTGTAAACGGACTTGATTTGCCCGACCTGAGAAACGTCATAGCACAAGCGTAGACGAGGGGTCTAATTCCATGGCTATAAGAAATTTATAAATTAAAAAAACACAACTGGGACGTTTTAAAATGCTGTAATAATTAAAATTGATCAAAGTGCCGGTTATAGCAAACCGTAAAAAATATTAGATGTTATGTTTTATTAAGTTTTTTCAATATTTTCTATATCTTGTTGCCTTTTACGCAGACACGCCAATGGATTTTCGTTCCCGGCACGCTTCATCCCCCTTACTAGTCCAAGAGCTAGCGATGAATCAATTTTGGCCGTCGAGTATAAATTGTATTATTTGTTGTAGCTTTTGTTTCATAGTTGTATAAAAGCAATGGATAATCTTGCTTTATTTTTACTAGTTCATATTTGGGTGAATCGTATATCCACGGCGGTTTTTGGCTTTTTGGCTTTCAAGTATCACTAGAAATGAAAATTTTTCTATGCGCATAAAAAAAACGTGGTCTTAACTTTTGCAGGCACAATATGTTAAAAAAATTTGAAAAATGTCTTTAAATTGGGTATAGGACCTTCATACTTGGCTCAAGAAAACTTCATTTTATGTAAAATCATCACACCAAATTTCATAAAAATCGGTTTAATAGATTTTACATAATAATTTTGCAATCCAAATTTTGAAAAAATTGCAAATTTTCAAAATTTTGCACAGCAAAACCTAAGGCTCGTAGATACTTGAAAATTTAATTACATATAGAAGGGCTTTCAAACGTTTTTGAAAAATTCGAATCCGTCAATTAGGAGAGCTCTGGCGCTTGTTTAAACGTTGGTCGAATTTTTGTACTTACCTATAAACAATAAGAATAACTTTGTGAAAATTCAATCAAATCAAATGTTTTAAAATAGGTTTTAAAAGTTCTTGGAAAGACGCTTCTTTTAAAAAATAAACAGATCGATTAGTCAATTAATTACGTAGTTATAGCCGTCATTTACACTAAATGTACTGGGACATTCGGTCTAATTTTTCGAAAAATACCTTTGGTATTCCGAGTCCTTACCAGGTCTAAGTTTGCAATACTTTTCTTCATTGGCAACCTACTTTAAAACGTGTTTAAAGTTATTTATGCAAGCGAGAAATTCAAGAAAATCGTACGGGTGGTGGTGGTGGTAGCAAAGAGCGCGGCCGCTTCGGCCTACTCGAAACTGAATCGGTGAGTTCAAAACCGCGACGCGCTTAAAAATGTTTAATGTCTTTTTTAAAATCAATGTCTCGCGATTTAAAAAAAAAACAATTAGCGTATTTTCAAATGGCTATCGTTAATAATTATTGGTCTTTCAACAGTCCGATAATTATTTATGTTTAAACTTCCTTTAATTATCAACTTTATTTTTTTATTGTATCAAAGGTAAGTGCATAAACTTATACATATACTGTTTATCAAAGATCAAAAACAAATTTATTTAAATATTCTAAAATTGTTTAAACAACAATTATTTTCAAAATATGTCGAAAATTAGTAATATAATGTGTTAATTTCTCATTTGCTTATATTTTAAACAATAAATAATATTTGAATTATACTTTAATACACAAAAATTCGACTAACGTTTAAACAATAACCAGAGCTCTCCTAATTGACGAATTCAAATTTTTCAAAAAGCGTTTGAAAGCTTGTGAGCGCTTATATATGTAATTAAATTTTCAAGTATCTAAGGGCTTTGGTTTTTGTTGTGCAAAATTTTGAAAATTTGCAATTTTTTTTTTCAAAATTTGGATTGCAAAATTATTATGTAAAATCTATAGAACCGATTTTGATGAAATTTGGTGTGATGATTCTACATAACATGAAGCCAAGTATGAAGGTCCTATACCCAATTTAAAGACCCTAAAAAAATTCCCTAAGAAGAAATGTTTTTTAACCCCAATTTTGGTGATTTTTTTCGATTTTTTGTGATATTTGAAAGCCAAAAAGCAAAAAATCTCCGTGGATATACGATTCACCCAAACCAAAACAGATACCGCCTAGTCTAAACATGAATTAATGAACTGTAATATACATATTTATTTATTATCTTTTGAATGTTTAAAAACGTAGTTTACCACACAATACCAGAACAAGTAAATGTTGCACTTCGAAACACTCACTATATACTAAGATTTTCTAATAGAAGTTATGTCGCAGAGTTTTCTTTAAAATCAAGAACAAGGTTAATTTGACTGCATACCACGGATGCTTCCGGAGATGCGGCACTGATGTTTTGAAGTTTTTACGTCATATTTATACCATCTAGTCTTTTAAATTAGAACGGATTACGACCGAAACATTTGATGTTGCGCCGCGGCATGCCGATTTCAAAACCAACAAATCGGAAACAAACAATCATTAATCGTTGCACCAGGGAACGTCACCCCAGCATTCATTTGTTACACTCACGCTGACAATTGCTCATCCGCACAAGACGCACGTCCGTTGAACCACAAAGTATTCAGAATGGAGGAAAGTGGGGTAATTATAAATATATAGGGTGATTATACAAAACATACATAAATGATTACTAGCCATCTGATCAGTAATTTTTTTCAGATTGTTAATTAAATTTCGGTAAAATTTTAAAGTAAAAAATCCATAAAGTGGTATTCTTTTGAAAAAACGCCATCTATAGCTCTCCATATTGAGGTAAATGACATTACGCATTCACTATGAGATAAAGCATAAAAAGACCTTTTCAACGAGGTATAACTCTATGGGCCAATCCTTAAAAAAATGCATTTTTCTGATCAGACATTAGGGGCTTCCCCCACCCTTTCTGTCGAGAGATACAACAAAATGTCAATAACAAAAGTTATGCGCAATGAATCCGGTTATCCATATTTGTACTCTTTGATATACCTGAACAGGAAACATTTCTGAGAAAAATTCAACTTTAGTGTTGATATGTAGATTGCGCCCCCTAGCGACCGAGTTACAAACTTCCAGTTTCCCAAAGCTTTAGGGCTTTGGGTTATGGCGTTGCAAGGTTATGGGTTTATGGGGTTTTGGTGCAATGAGATCATGAAATCGAATGTTTTTCCAATCAGTGACTAGTCACTTTGAAATCTCGAAAAGCGTTTTCTGGAAAAGAATCCCTGACTTTGGATTCGGATTCAGCGGGTTAGAGCATTATGTGTGCCCACTTTATTGTCGTTCTGTGTAGAATACATATTAATAAAATGGATTGTGAGGAAATTGAATTTTTTTTTAATAGTTGCCAGTAGCAATTAACTCACACTCGATATTCCCCAACTTCCCCCTATTTCTCGGTAAACATTCGCCGGACCTATTCGTGAGATGAGACTTTAAAAAGTCGCGTTTTAACTAAATCTAATTGATGATGCGCGGCTATATTTAACCGCTAGTTAACATTTTTCCGTCGCCCGGCGACGTTTTTTTCTGTAATAAATTTCAGGCGAGTGACAAATTCGCTTTCAGTTTCGCTGCCTATTAGTCGAATTAATTAAAATAATGAATTGAGACAGTCGTTGGAAGTGCAGTTGTTTAGTCTTAAGTGTCGTCTGAATACTGGTAACGATTTTTCTTTGTGAGGAAAGCAGGCACTGGTGTGTGGTCTGGATTTATATAGATGTTTTTTCTTTTGTGTTTAAGTGTATGTGTTTTCTTTTCTGCTGATTTTGAACGCGCCTATTAAGTACTCTGTGGATGGGACATAAATGGCGCAAAAGCCAGAATACATATACCTATAGTCCAGTTGGTAGAGGTTCGGCCTGTGTCAAACCTTGATAACCCGGAAATAACTACAAAGGCCTACTTTAAATGATGAGTACAATAACAGGCTAATTTGCTGACAAAGTATTTTATCAGGATAAAAAGTTATTAACAATTTAATAGTGAAAAATTTTTTTTTTTAGTAGTTTACTTTAAATAACTCGGTTATTTAAAGAAAACTACTAAAAAATTTTTTTTTCACGATTAAATTGTTAATAACTTTTTTCCTTATAAAATACTTTGTCAGCAAATTAGCCTGTTATTGTACTCATCATTTAAAGTATTCTTGTGTAGTTATTTCCGAGTTATCAAAGAAATGCCACCAACAGTAACCTTCGGCCTCTGTCGACCGGACTAATAATAAGTAATCATTTTATCAATAGTATACCAGTTTCAAATTATGATAATGGTCGTTTAATATATTATTATGAAAATAATACATATAATAATATCCCTGCAAATTTTGAATTCTTATTAGTGGACGTAAATACCGTTTCTAAAATTTTATGTTTTATTAAAACAAATGCCATGGGTCCAGATNAGTGGACGTAAATACCGTTTCTAAAATTTTATATTCTATTAAAACAAATGCCGTGGGTCCAGATGATATAAACCTGACGATGTTGAAATAATGCTGTCCCTATATTGTTCCGTACATTACCCATATAGTAAATTGTTGTCTGTTACACCACACTATACCTATCCAATGGAAACAAGCCCATGTCATACCTATTCCAAAAATTACTAACCCTTTAACACTATCTCACTTGCGTCCTATAAGTATTTTGCATACTTTATCGAAAATTTCGGAACGGGTAATATATACACAATTAATAGACCATTCAAACAAGCATGAGATTATTCCACCAATTCAATCTGGATTTA
>NW_019419429.1:0-8618 GCF_000390285.2 Anoplophora glabripennis
TAAATTTAAACATTTTTAACTGACAGTATATTGTGCAAAATTCAATTCTAAAACTTTTTTCCTCTTCAATATTCTTTCAAAATGCATAGGTTCCAAGATATAAGTAAAAAACTCATATAAAATAGGTATTTTTTTAAATTTTTTAAACATTTTTGCAATTTTGAAAATGTTCCGGACCTCGCCCAGATCTAGGAATCTACACTTTTATTATGTGAGTTGTACTGAAGATAATCCAGAAAAAATTTACTTGCCCCCTCCCACATCCAGCTCAAAACAGATCCGCCCTGGTTTATTAGTAGAAAAGCCGGATATTATTGGCAGAGCACCCCTCGACGACCCTTGCGGGACGCCTAATATTTCACTCCGGTTTTGAATTTTTGTGTAAGAACGGTAGGAATACCACGAAATTCGAGCTTGTTCAGTTTACATATCATGTGTATGATACAATTTGGTATTGTAGACTTTGATCAGTTATCCTGCAAATATTTGACATTTGTTTCATCAATGTTTGGTGAATGACCGCAGCATCTTGACATACGAATAGAAGTGCAAGTTCAACTGTATGACCCACATTTGTGCTGCCAATTCAATAATGGCATACAAAACTGATCATAAAGTCAGTTTAAGCTTTTTTTAAATTTTTAAGTAGTATTTAACTTTACTATCAATAACCCTAGAATCTAATAATTTCAAAAATATTATTTGTTATCATTAACTTCGTAAAAGATTATTGTTTTAATAAAGGCAAGGCGAAAACTTTCTTTTAAATGCAATAACACACATGTTTGTATCCAGTTTTGAGAATCACAGATTTATTTTTATATTCGTGAAGTCCATACTAAAGTGATCAAAGATTTTTCTGTACTTCCCAAGACTGTGATCTGCTGTTAAGAGTTCAGCTCTGATTCAACATTGGGAGTGTATTGTCAAAAGAAAAAAATCATGTTTCATGAACTTATAGTTTATTGTCAACAAATAAATAATATCAGACTATATACAAGGCAGTCATTTCTGCCTTTACCAGGCGTAGGAAGCTCCAAGTCCGGTGAAGGAAGCATGAGACACAACGGCAGCTGGGGAATAAGCGACAGCGGTCTTGGATACTACAGGGGCGGCAGAGTAGGCAGACACAACTGGGGCAGCATGAGCAGCATAGGTTGAGACCACTGGAGAGTGGGCTGCGTAGGTTGAGACCACTGGAGAGTGGGCTGCGTAGGTTGAGACCACTGGAGAGTGGGCTGCGTAGGTTGAGACCACTGGAGAGTGAGCAGCATAGGTTGATACAACTGGGCCATGAGCAGCGTAAGTTGACACCACTGGAGCGTGAGCCACAGCTGGGGCAGCGTATTGGGTAAATACTGGGGCAACAGCCTTAGTTACCACAGGGGCAGCATGGGCTACAGCAAGAGGGGCAGCGTACCTAAGACCATCGTTGGTGATACGGGTGTCGAATTTCCTCACGCTGGAAAAGGCACTGTCCACGGCTTTGGAGTAGTGAGATACAGACTGGGCGCCTCCTAGTGAGCGTTCTACGCTTTGGTGGGAAGCGCCGATAGCTGGGGCGTGAACTGCGACTGGAGCAGCTGCGTAAGTGGAGACTACAGGGGCGGCATGGGCCAAAGCGACTGGGGCTGAAGCTTGTTGGAAGTACGAGGTGCTCACGGCTGGAGCTGCAGAATACGTTGCGACAGCTGGGGCGCCGATGATGCCAGCGTTGGCGTAGGCGAGAACAGCTGCGAGTACGACGAACTGAAAAAAAAAGAGTATTTTAACTAATTGTAAAACTAAAGACAATGCCGTATGACATTATTTATCTCTGAAATTAACTAAATAAGTAAAATTCAAAATCCAAGAGTTAATAAGAAAGTACTTATATTAAAAAATATATGAAGTTACAAATGATGGCATACAAATTATTTTTCAATTATTAGAACTATTTGTATAAACTATTCTGCAATATAAATTGACAATATTTTAGATACTTTGCAGTTTCCAGTAATGTTAATTAAGGCTATGTAGCCATATTTCTTTAACAAGAAAAAATGATTGAGTAATTTTAATGTGCAGTACTTACTTTGAAAGCCATTGTAGTATGTTGATCTTTAGTTTGTGAGAAACTGATGCATTGCCGTACAATTGGGCGAATTTTATAGTTGCCAAATTGCGTAAAGGAGCCTCAGGTGTGATCCACTTTCATTGTCAATGAAGGTCTCGGTTAGGGCGGCTCCGGCTCCTCCACGTCTCTTGTGCTCGTTTCAGACACGGGCCCACATATTTTTCATAATCGACACGTTATGGTATAATCACAGCCCATGCTAATAGACCTGATTATAAAACACTTCGGTATGAATGGCATAATCGTATTTGATTAGGACTTGATGGATTGCTACACCATCAGATTATTTTTATTTCAGCAAAATAGTCTGTACCTGTGCGAAGATAATCGATTGGGATCCCCATAAATTCGTACACTTCGAAAAGAAATGTGGAATATCTTTAGCTGTTTCGTGCCGACAATTTATTCGACAATACATGAATTTATTGATGAACTTTTTCGTGGGTTTATTCACAAGAAAGTTTTGTTTGTAGTGAAAAAATGTATGTATTCCTTTGAACCCTAGGTAGGTATATATTTTTAGGAATAACCAATACAAAGGTAAATACTTTTTGTGTTATCTAAAATCTAAAGTAGCTAAAAAGCCAGCCATACAGGGACGGATGATTTATATAACAACAGTATATATTTACTTAAAACAATTGAACATCAAAGCATAACACAGCCCCACAAAAAAAAAATGAAATTATTTTCTCCGATATCTGAGGAGGTGCACTTTATGTTTTTGGGGTTGCTGAATCCGAATCCGGGGTCCGTTTAACCCCATCACGTCAGGGTCAAGGGCATCTGAAGGTCAAATTGCGGAATGACTATTAAAAAATCTGGAAAAAATTATATATATATGTTTTCGGAGTCGCTAAATCTGAATCTGAGGTTCTCTTGACCTTGAAGTGTCAGAATCAAGGTCAAATAAAGGTCAAATCCCTAAAATTTGATGATATGATATTTTTGACCCCGGATTCCGAAACAGCAGAAAATTTTACATCCGAATACGTATTTACCACAAACATAACAGAAATGATATGGGGTTTTTGGATTGTCATGCTCATGTCTATGGGTTCTACTACTTGTAGCTTTATACTCTGGTGAGACCTCAACAGAGCCGCGGTCACATCGTAGGACAAAAACTCAAGAGGGCAAAAAAAACATTGGCGTACCACTTTTCTCTTTAAAAATATTAAAGTCAGGGCTCGTACGCACGCCAATGTTCGAGCTAAAAATTATGTTTGTATCTATTGAAAAACTATCACTAAAATATCTCAAGCTGTTTCGAAAATATCAATTAATTTCCTTCTTTTTAATTTCTGTTTCTTCTTCTTCGTTTAAATTTTATCACCCTGTATTTTCGCAACGGAACATTTTTGGACCAGCGTTTATAAAGCAAACTATCATTAACTTTCCATGTAGCATATCATTAAGGAACACCCTGTATACATTAGCTACAAAACCCTTTGTATTCTACAACGTAACAAATGTTCAGTTCTCCCTAATTTTTCATTTTTTCCGGAAATTTTCTAGAACCCAAGATGAGCCGCTTGGTATATTGGGTCCCTCACGATCGCAAGTTAACGAACCTGGCCAGTCCGACTAAGCTCTATCCATTAAGGATTTAAATTTAAAATAATCCGACTGCTCCAGTTATGACATAAACTTATTAAGAAAACACCCTGTATATTACGAAATATTTATTGTAGGTATTTCCAAAAACAAAGACAGATTACAACAGTTGTTTTGCCCCCTTGGATAACAAGTTTGCGATTGGCCTAGATTTATGAACAACACAGGCTATTCAGGTTGTCACTTTGGCAATGCAGACAAGATTATCCAGTTCTTAATCAGATATTTTTAACCTATTTTGTACAGGTTCCGTCGATTACCTCAATGTCACTGTCTGATCGTGAGACAATAAGTACCTATAATATACGAGGTATTTTATTTATCTTTATCTCGCAAAAATATACTCGTTTTAAAAAATAATCTACTTAATGATTTAAAGCCAAACAGAAATTAGAGCAACTGACTTCTCTAGAAGGAAACATTATCTTAACCAAAATATTTATTTAATGTTTACTTATCTGAACACAAACATACCTCTAGACTCTACATAGGTATTTTTTTAAGTATAGTCTTTGTTTATGAAGTTGTTAATACAATACTTTTAATTTACCGCCTAGTACACAACTTATAACAAAAGATAAACATTTTATTTATACAAGAGGGGACAAATTAGTGTAAGAAATATAGGGTGTTTCTTTATGTTGTTCTATAAGTGTTTTGTTTATGGAAATATTTGATTTTTGCGATAAGGATTTTTTCAGTTTTTTACAAAGAATCCTGCGTAAAATTACCTTTAAACGATGATGCATTATATTTACATAAGAAATTAATTCAAGAAAAAAATGTCTGTGTAAATATCAAGTATACCATTTAGGACAAACTTTGCCACTAGATTTTACGAAGAAAATTATTGGAGAAAAGTCATATACAATGTTGCTTATAAATGCTTCGAGATACAGGGTATTGAAGTTGAAAAAAAATAATTTTCATTAATATTTTTCGACTACTCCGAGCTAATTTCGTGAAATTTCATATCCGAGGTTTTTTGGGATGAGAAATTCGAATTTATAGACGATTTCGTTATATCTTCTAGAGGGCGCCACAAGCAACCATTAGGACGCATTTAAACTGCCAAAATTTTTTTGTGCCACGGTCTATTTCGCTTTGGGCTGGAAAAATATTTTCCCCCAACTTTTCGGCTTAAAAAATGTCTACTAATATTTCTAAAGCCAACAGTTTTCAACAAAGAGGCATCTATTTTTGTAAATGTATAAAAAAAATTGTTTAAAAGTACATTGTTTAGATTGTGTTAGATCCATTAGACTGTTTTTAGACAGTATTTTTTACTCCGTCAATTCTGTTTGTAGTAAAATTGTTAAATAAACAAAATTTAAACTTGTAATTGCACTGTTTTCTTCAAAGGCACCCATATTTCTTTATAATAAACGATTGCTCCTAATTTCGTTTATCATTGTTGAAAATTACTTTTAAACGAATTTTTTATGCATTTACAAATTTAAATGCGTCCTATTGGTGGCTTGTGGCGCCCTCTAGAAGATACAACGAAATCGTGGATAAATTCGAATTTCTCATCCTAAACAACCCCCCGTGTACGAAATTTCACGAAATTAGCTCGAAATAGTCGAAAGATATTAAAGAAAATGTTATTTTTGTTTCAATTTTAACACCCTGTATATAGAAAACTTATCGTTTACGAACAATATTATATATGACTTTTCCCCATTAATCTTTATCGTAGAATATTGTAGAACATCGCAGATAACGACCCAAATTAGAAAGTGTAGGTATCTGTATCTCTTAAACGAATCGAGATATAGAGATGCGGTTTTTGCCATTCAACCTTTCCCGAAATCCAACCCGTGATTACACATTCAGGAAATACCCCCCTTAAAATTTATGGCACGTACACAATCTGACACTTGCATGACAAATAACAAAATATTTGATTTAGCTCATCTGCTTGTCTATTTTTAATTTCTGCGTGATAGAAACATACTAATCATAAAGATAAGATTAGATTAACTACTGAGAACCCAGTAACGACCAAAGTTTTATCTGCCATTTATTATCACCCCACAATTACAATCCGACAAACAAAACTCAAGTCCACATATTCAAAGGGCGTTATTTTGTGAATTATGGATTACCCGCGACCACCAGATCCAAATTATCCATCAGCCCCGACGTCAGAAATGTGCTGGATGCCAGTTCCACCAATGCAACCACCAATTCAGCCGCTGATACAACCTACACCTATGCCGCCACCCTTGCCGCCACCAATACAACCCCCAGATAATCCATGGATGCAAGATTATCCACCGCCGCCGCCGCCAGATGGGCCTTGGAACCGTCCGCCTCAAGAGTGGTCTCCCGGTTATCCTCCTCATCCCGAATGGCAGCCCCACTACGCTCCAGCTGGGGGGCCTCCGCAATGGGTACCGCCAAATTGGGGATCAGGATACCCCCCAAGTGGGCCATGGGCTCCTCCTTATTCATCAGGTAGATTTTACATTATTATTATTTGCGTTATTTTAAGATTCCATCAATAATCCAAGTGTGTCTATGTGGACAGGTACTTAAGGGCTAATTCTGCTAGTAAGAATTCTCTCACATAAAATTTGATCAGAACTAACCAGTGGCGTCGGGATTAAAGGTAGGACCTCTCAAACTTGTCTATAGCACGCCAAAAGTCGATAAATTTTTAAAATCAAATAGAAATTTGTATAAAGAGGTAGTAGGTTATATCTTTTCTACATCCAGAATTCTAATGTTATTCATATCAAGTCTATTACAATTTATCAACAATCGTATAACGGAATAGAGGATAATGCAGGAAAATTTTATTTTTGAAGCAATATTTGGCATCATTATGAAAATTTAAAAAGTGTCTAAGCTAACTGATATAAAATAAGTTAATATATATTTCATTTTTGCAAAATTATTGAACCTTCATATTTTTTAGCTTGGAATTCCTAACATATAGGCCTTTTCATCAATACTTTTTTAATGCGTATGCGTCAATATCGGTCATCTTTTTGTACTTTTTTTTTTGTAAACGTATATTCACTTTTAATTAATTATCTAACACATCATACATTAATTTTTTCATATTAATACATCAATATATACGATCATATAATAAAGAATTTCATGTTTTGCCTCAAATGTCATCGTCCGTGTAACATAATAAATGCCCGATAAGTATGAGATCCGGTGCTATGCTCAGAAGGCGAGTTTAACTGAAACTGAATTACAATAATTATTCATTTTAATTGTATTTAATTTTAATTATTGTTTGCATAGTAGGAATACGGATGCCTAACCTCTCAATCAATTCTCAGTACGAAACTTGAATTCCGTTGAATATCCTACTTGGCAACAGTGCATCGTCGTTACAACCTCGGCGGTGTTTAAAATTTAAATATCTAAACTTGAGAATTATATCGAATTTTGTCTGCATTCTGGGTTTATCATAATATTAATGTTATTTGAAATAAATATAAGCTGAAAAAAAGTCGTACCTATAATCAGGGATCGAAACCGCTACCTTCGGTGTGAAAGGACGACGCGCAATGCTTTGCACCACGAAAGCCATTGTACTTAATCATTCAAGTTAGAGCTTATAATATAGAACCAGCTTTTTAATTGTTCACAATAGAGTTGTTGACTAAATTTCAAAAAGTAGATAATATAATTCTACACATACTAACTAGTTTGTATACACAGTTAGAGATTGAGAAATGCGTCAGAACAGTTTTAAAATAATTATTTAAAACTGATTTTTTTTTTATAACATTTCAAAGCGGTTGTGACGTCATAAGGGGCACCTTGTAGTGAAATTATGTGTAAATGATTGCGTAAGGAAAAAAAAAATGGAAGAAGACTGTCAGTAGTGTCAGTCTGTCAGTGACACTGTCGTATACAATATTTTCAAGTCTGAGTTATTTTCCTTAATCTTCAAATTCCTTTATTAAAAGTAAAATTATTATTCAGAAATAATAACTTTACCGAAAATTGATTTTTTTATGATCGTGAATTGAATTTTTAAAAAGAGACGAGCGTTTTAATATTTGCGAAGTCAGAGGTATAAAAGCAGTCAGGTAAGGATTAACATAGGTAGGTATTTAATGAATGATTTTATTGTATTTATTTATATAACCCACTAAACACGAAACGTAAATGAAACGTTGCAAATGAGATGTTTTACTAAACATTTGAAACATTAACTAGAAACATTTCTGTTTCATTACAGAAATGTAGCACTTGAAAACTTATTTAGTGAAACATAGCCGAAACGTTACAATTAAAGAGAGTTTGAAACATTACTCGAAACATTCCCTTTCGATCTCGGAAACATAACAGACGAACAACCCTTTGCTATTTTTGCTTATCTTATGGAATATTCGGCATTAGTAAAATTTTGCCTCAATCCCCAATCCCTCTCAAGCGTTTGTTCATTTGCCTTTGTTATACAAAGACATAATTAGAAAAAAAAATGTAGTAGCATATTATAACACAAGTCTAGAAAAAATGTATGTTCGTGACTTGCGTAGACTGCGCGTAACAGCCCGAGTTTATTTGTTTCCCGTGTGTCGTTTCAATTCGTTTCGTATTATGTTAGGTTAGGTTTGCGAATTGCCGGTTTGCTTGGTTTGATTGTTCTTCATCTTTATTTTGACTCTATTTTATGTGATAATTTGTAGTGTGTGCAGTTGTGGTTATTGTAAAGGTGCATATAAATAATGAATTGTTATGCAAAATGTTTAAAACGATATGTGTAGAGAGATTTCCAATTTTGCGTCACATCTACCTAAATATGTATAGTTAGTTATACCGACTACCTATTAAAGTATTGGAGACAAGAGGACAAGGGACAAGAACTAAGAAAATGGACCAACAGCTATACGTTTCGATATAATTTGAA
>NW_019419430.1:0-6444 GCF_000390285.2 Anoplophora glabripennis
ATTATTTCAGATTAAACACTTAGTTAAGAAGACTTTGAAAAGATCTATTGAAACTTATTACAGAACAAAAATTATAGAAGGTATAGGCTTGGAAAGTTATAGGGTGTCCAGGATATTGTGGGCAATATCTCGGATATGGACAGGTATTGCAAAAATAACTCTTGAAGTTGTAAATCGGTTGTTTTCAGTAGCACTTTTTTTGTTTGTCATTAAATTTAGATAATTTTTGTGCAAAAATGTATTTTATATTATACAAAATAATTATTTCATATAATAAATTAACGATAAAGAAACAAATGTATGGTTTTATGTACTATTTGATACTTTTGTTCATTCTGTAGAATTTGATCTCGTCACGACAGCTACGCCACTGGCAAGGCAATAAACAGCAGCAACTGTCTAACTGTCATCTGACCCCGATCTCCCCCAAAATCGTCCGTCAACGGGGTATTCCCCCCTTCACAACCCGTGACTTTTCCTGGAAATTAAAAATCCTGTCGGAATGCCTCACTGTCGATAATTTGATTGTGGTAATAAACACAGTGAAGAGTCTTCAAAGAGGAGTAAACAAACCAGTTCGGTATTTTTATAGCTCGTATACGTACACGTACTGCATTAAATCAAATATTAATAAAACCGGACGGTAAAGCCTCGCGTTGGAATTAGAGTAAACAGGAGATACAATTTAATTATATTTTTTACACGGAAAAATAAACAACGGCGTTGCAGGTTCCGCCGTAATTAAAATAGGGTGGGAGGGAGCAGCGAAAATATTTTTCTATTAAAACTGTTTGCGCCTCACACGCTGCTATGTCCTACAAAAAGAAGGGGTGAATTAAGTCGGAAGTAAACATAATATTTACAGTTTTTTAAGTAAATGATTTGATCTTCTTAATCAAATATTTTATGGATTGTTTTCGTTAAATTACAAAGTAGAAAAGAGAAAATCACAGTGTACTGATAAAAAATATTGAAATTGTGTCAAAGTAATCCACCAGACGATCAATATTACCACTATCTACATTGTCATTAAATATTGACGAACTGCAATTTGCATCACGTGACCAACATTTTATTGACATTAGGTATACCTACTTTTATTTCTGTCAGCATTCAAAGATGCCTCACGGAATGACAGGCTTCTATGTTATTTTCACTTTATCGGAGAAATAAAATACACGGGTTAGAAATTCGCACAAAAATCAGTTCATATAATACTGGACAATTGTGGACATTGGTTGGAAATTTGTTGTTCGGCTGTGGACAAAACATGCTTTCAATGTTTACTGTTCAGTGTAAATATAGCTCCACTATAAAGAATTTAAGCCTTATTCCTATAATTTGTTTCCAACATTTTTATTTTCCTTTTCATGTATTTATAAATACTGGAATGTGGACTTTTGCTCTCACAGGATGAAATTACGGTTTTAATATTTGCATTTTTTATTTGCTTAGTTGCATTACTTACTAACAGTAATCTAATAAATTTAATAATACTTATTGGATCATTATTGTAACTTACTTTTCCTTTAGTATTTGATTAAATTAGTTATTGTCTTTTTTTATTGTATTATGAAGGTGACTTTTTTTATAAAACTTTAGAAACAGATAGATTGTTAAAAATAATGACGAGTTTTTACAACACAGGGTGATGAAAATTGAGAGGAAAAAATAAATAAATAAAAAAGTTTCTTGTATATTAGTTCGAAAATTCTCCGTTTCCGAGATGGAGGTTGTAAAACCTGAAAAATACAGTAGTTGACAAATAACTAAAAAGATATTTGATAATGAGATCATGCCGTCTTCAGACTAGACAGTTCATTTGATTCACAATTGTATTTCAAAGAAAACACTTCGTGTGGGCGTTTTTTATCAATCTTTTCAATACCGTGTATTAGATATATACAATACATTCAACATTGTTACTTTTTAAGATATGGTATGTTCAAATTTCCTTAAAAAATACATTTCCAAAAATATTTTCCAAACATAATTTACGTCTATAAACATTTTAAATATATTTTTAATTTTTCGGTTTTGTCAATGTCAAATTTTGAAAAATATATTAGTTTTGTATTGTCAATGCGTATGTATGTCCTTGCTAAAAGAAGATCTGTTTCTCAAGCAATGTTTTTGTATAAGTTCTACATAACATTTTGGACTGTCCAGGTCCTTTTAATTTTTTTTATATGTATTTTATTACTAGACTTAATATCCTGTTATTGAGCATCGCTTATTGGAGGTGTATTTTAAATAAATAAATAAATAAATGTATTAAGGATAAAACTTTTTCAAGGCAAACGTTTATTCTAAGTATTTCATTGTTTTTATGACAGCGTCTAATTATAAAGAACTATTTAATACCATTTTTCAATAAATGATACACTAACATCAAAGTCGTAACAACAGTTTTTACTATTTGTTCATCAACAAACACAAAATAACATCAAAGATCAAAAAATATCGGACTTAAACTTAAAGTGGGTAAATCTCGAGAGTAGACAACAATATTTGTGAACATTATTTATTACATTTTAATATTCTTTAAAGTAGTAGTAGTAGTAGTAGTTTTAATTAGGAACTGGTAAACAAAGTTGCTTCTTACAACATTCTTTTCCATCTGGGTACATTTTAATGTACCATGGTCAAACGCCTAGCTAAAATTTCAACATTTTACTTCTTTAGACTGGAAAGATTTTACTGTCCATAGCTACATGATACTGTTCATTTCTTTTTTTATTTTCCAAGTCATGCCCGATGCGTAGAATGCGAAACATTTGCAAAAAAACTTTAACCTTCAATATCTTGGATAGCCATGTTGTGATATTTGTAATTTTTGCGGTTTGGGACACCTCAAAGAATGTCTGTGCAAAAATTCAGCTTGAGAGAATTTTGTCGAGGGTTCCAATTTTGTTGCCTAATTTCTTTGGGTTAATAGTGACCGAATAATAATTTAAGGATGTTTGTTTTACTTCCACTTGAACTTTTACGCTGTTTTGGAAAATTAGTAATGGTTCTTTAAGGATATGAGCCAGACAATTTAAAAAAATTAGTAAGACATTTGTAAAAACTATTTGAACCTACATTGCAGCCAGTTGAAGAAATAGGTATTTTTTAATCCGTCTGCTAACAAAGAAATAAACTGTGGAGTCATTGTCTACAGGCTAAATTTAAAATATATAACTCGGGTCTGACATTGAGCAGTAACCATACAGACGAATTTTTTAATTAATCTCACAGACTCTGCGGCTTTTATTGCTTAAAAAACAATAACTACTTAAGGTTTGGATCTGGTTTGTCACTAACGAGTTCGTTTACATGTATAATTGTTTAAACAATTTAATTCTGAGAATACTGTTACTTATGCCTTGAATTCTGCTAATTACACTCCCACACTATTTCTTATACATTTCAATTTTTTTCTACGTTGCTATTGCAAAATAAATGGCGCACAACTTATAATACGATTTATGAAAACAATTATTTTCGTCCAAATTAGTGTCGCCGATACAGGTAACTGGTGGGGTACAATCGAAAAAAATTATGTTAAAAGTCAAAATTTGTTACATTTCTAAACGGTTTTGTAAATTCTAAAGCATACTACCTCAACACACTGTATCTCGAAAATAGGACGGCTAAGGAAAAAACTTATACATGAACCCCCTATTATTTTTCCATGAGGAACCTGCACAAAGTTTTTTTGAAACATGAATGAGACACACTGTATAAAGAGAGCAGTCTTGGTCTTTACTCTATTAAATTCTTTAATAGACTTCCATCTGAGATTCGATCACTAAATTCAGACTGTTTTAAGGTTAGAATTAGAAAAAATCTTAAGAGAAAAGCGTTTTACAATTTTGATGAGTTCCTTGCAGACCAGTTTTTAGATATATAATGTTTGTCCGTAATATTCACTTTTTTATGCTGTTTACCTTATATTTATCTGAATGTGTTTTTTAGCTTTAGTGTAGTATTGCTTATATGTTGTATCTTTCGTGTGTTTCTTTCTTTGACTTGTGTAAACATTTTAATGTATAGACACCAATAAATGATTTGATTTGATTTATTCTAAGAAATTAAACATAATAATAAACCTTAATGTAGTCTTAGTCCTGAAGATGTCTTACTGCCATTACTTAAAAGTTGCTACCTTTCAACTTTCTAGGTCTAAGACTAAGACAACAAAAGGTACGCATGTGCAAAAACTCAGTATTGTAAAGGACAATTCTTATGATTAAACAGTCAAGACCATTTGTCAACAGAATCACCAGACATAGAAAGTTTTGAATGTGTACTCATAAGTACACCCATAAACGATCTAGCTATTTGGATGTCTATTTATACTTGTTTCNTATTTTCGTCCA
Source organism: Anoplophora glabripennis (assembly GCF_000390285.2). Classification (NCBI taxonomy): domain Eukaryota; kingdom Metazoa; phylum Arthropoda; class Insecta; order Coleoptera; family Cerambycidae; genus Anoplophora; species Anoplophora glabripennis. The sequence continues at coordinate 4,365 of NW_019419430.1, forward strand.
AATTAGTGTCGCCGATACAGGTAATTGGAGGGGTTCAATCGAAAAAAAAATATGTTAAAAGTCAAAATTTGTCACATTTTTAAACGGTTTTGTAAATTTTAAAGCATACTACAAAAAAAAGGTATGTATACTTGTCGAAATCCAGTAGCATGTACCTACCATTCTCGAGAAAAATGAAGTTGCATTTTTTTGCTCACATAAAGCGGCACAAGTACAATAACAATTGAATTAAATTGAAAGAGGACTTTACTATTGAATGAGCTCAAGACATTTAGCTACCAACAGTATTTGCATTTAAGAATATAATTTTAATTTCTTACGTATCACATGAAACAGTTAAATTAATTGTAAAACATTTTATTAACTTAAAAAATTAAAATTTATTTTAACTTTCAGCTTGTAAACTAACATTTAAAAAAGTAAATCAAAATAAACAAATCATGGTCATTAATTTATCTATTAGTAACTAATTTTAGATTTTGTAAACTACTACACTACTACTACTAAAATAAACAATTGTTGAACAGACTGAATTGTTGTAGCTACCTTTTTGTAGTATGCTTTAGAAAATTGTTTAAAAATGTAACAAATTTTGATTTTTAACATATTTTTTTTTATTGTACCCCTCCAATTACCTGTATCGACGACACTGCTTTTCAGAAAGAATCCGTTTGCACATTATTCTTAACGCACAGATGATGTTTACTCGTGTACAGATTTTGACATTTTTATCTTCAGCCGATTGAAAGATAATTAATATAATAATTTAATAACTTCAACACTGTATCTCGAAAATTGGGCGTCTAAGAAAAAAACTTTGCATGAACTATCCCCATTATTTTCCCATGAGGAACTTGCACACAAGTTTTTTTGAAACATGATCGAGCAAAGAGAGCAGTCTTAGTCTTTACTCTAAGAAATCAAACATAAAAATTTCGATGTGCTGGTCTTTAATCCTAATCTAGTTTTAGTCCTAAAGGGGTCTACTGCCTTTACTTAAAAGATGCTTTCTAGGTCTAAGACTAAGACAACAAAAGGTACGCATGTAACTGACATTTTTAACTTTTAGTATTAGAACAACTACTCTGCAGACTAGCAACAACTAGTAAATAGTCAAGACCATTTATCAACAGAATCACCAGACATAGAAAGTTTTGAATGTATTAGTACTCATAAGTACACCGATAAACCATCTAGCTATTTGGATGTCTATTTATACTTGGTTTGAGTATGGGTGAGATATAACCTTCGACGTATGTTATATTTTAATCGTCATTAATACCCNATAAACCATCTAGCTATTTGGATGTCTATTTATACTTGTTTCGAGTATGGGTGAGATATAACCTTCGACGTATGTTATATTTTAATTGTCATTAATACCCAATGCCTGCAGGTATAAAGCACAGCTTTGGCATATATTTATAAGTAGTATTAGTATCGCTACTGAAGATGATATAACATACTTTGTAAGTTAAATCTCGCCCACATATCAAAAAATATGTCGATTTTGTTGAAACTTATTGGGAACCTCTAGAATCGTCCGTTACGTAATGAAGACAATAATTGTGGCCGCAGATAACGCTCCATCCACCTTTATGGAGCCACTGATCCAGTGGTTTGTGTAAAAGAGTTAGCCCAGCTTTCAATGGAATCATCGTTTCCAAAAATGTTTATTCGTATTATTGTGGTACGTCAGTAGATATTGCAAAATTTATTTGCAAAAAATATTTCCATGAATCTAATTTTCTCACCTCGTTTTATTTACCCTTCGATATTACCTCCAAGTTTGTAAACACCCTGTGTAATCGTGTTAGGTACCTGCTAATAAAGGGAGCATACGAATTAGTGCTGGCAACTGAAATCGGTTTTTTGGATAGTCGGTTAACCGGTTTCGGATAATTCGGATTTTTATGAAATCCGAAAACCGGTTATTCGGTTATTCGATTCTTCAAATATCCGAAAACCGGTTATTCGGTTATTCGAATCTTCAAATATCCGATTATTCAAATAACCGATTATTTGATAATCTACTTCCTTTTTTTTTTTTTAGACATCGATTTGTCCGATTGTAATTGAC
>NW_019419430.1:8254-8677 GCF_000390285.2 Anoplophora glabripennis
AAAAAAAACTATCGAAGCAATCATGATAATCCTAGTTCAATCGCTGGCTTATAACGTATTAAAGATGTTGTATAAATTTGAACAAGATCGGTGCAGTAGTTTCTGAAATATCGTGGTCACCGTTTTGAAAAATAGTGTTTCCAGAAAAACGCGTTTCAAAATTCGCGCATGTGATTTATAATAAAAGTTTCATCTCACCTCAATCTGCTATGCCTGGACCATACATTAGGCCTTCCTCTTCTTCTTGGAAGTCCCGCAGAGCTGCTCCGTCTTCCCTTTTCGCGATTCAGTTAGATTTAGGGATATCAATATAATGGCCAGCGCCGCTCGCGCTCCGTATACCTGCTCCATTCCAGGGCCGTAACTTGTTAACCACTTCGAATATCGAAAAATCCTTTGGCACACATTTTCTACACATGTTGT
>NW_019419431.1:0-2779 GCF_000390285.2 Anoplophora glabripennis
ATAATGAGTGAGCGAGCAGGGAACGATCCACAGTTCCTTTTTAACATTTGTTTTTCTGACGAATGCAGTTTTTTCTTGAACGGGACGGTAAATCGTCACAATTGCCGCTATTGGTCCGATTCAAACAGTTTTAGTGTTTCAGTGTTATAGTACGCGTCGTATAGTACGCGCACGCGGGTAGTGTAAGATGTCATCAGTGTGAGGGATAGTACAAAGACTTTAAGGATAAGGACAAGGCAAGTATTCATTTAAAGAAAATGAAAAACAACTTCCTTACAACAAAACAAAGTAAGATTAAGTTTAACATAATATAATAGATAATATTATCGATATACATAGGTATAGTCTTTCCGATCTCAGTTGAAGAATCAATAGGTTGGCAGTATGAACCAGGTTCGGTCGCTGATGCAGCAACTCGGCATAGAAATATTTGTTGAAAAACTTGTTCCCATATTTATATAGTCATACATATACAGGTCTGGTCGAACTAAACGTGGAGACTGGGAGACTAGGCAATAAATCTCAGCTGTTGACAAGTGGATCACAAATTGCCTGTCAGTGCAGTGCAGCAATGCGGAATTTGGTGTGATTCAGGTAATTTTAATTTATTATAGGCACCTTCTATTAATCATTCACATTACAATTGCGAAAGGGAGAAATAAGAGGGATATTTTGTTTATTAATATTATTAGAACATGGCATTTTGGAGACCTTTTGAAACGGAACAAAACGAAATTTACCACTAATATAATAAAATTGTTTGAGGACATAAATAATTAAAATGTTGTTGGCCAAATGAACATATAATAGAAATTTTCTACACATTGTATACAAATTGTTATAATTTTTTACCTTTAGCATANGTGTTTAGTACGGCAATAAAAATTAAGCAACGGCACTCTAGTGCTATCCTTATTTAACGCCACCACCTTAATATTTCGATTCAGAGAATAGAGCAGACATAAAACTATGTTATTGAATTAAAATCGTTCCACTTTTATATAGGTTTACGGTCCGAGCTGACTCATCCCTATTTCGACGTGGGTTTATCGGGTTTTTGTGTAAAATCGGTATTATTGCCTTTCTGTACAGAATCTCATAACTTTGTTAAGCTCCTTCCGTTGTATCTTTTTACTTTATAAATTTAAGTTTAAAGACTTACAGTTAGTTCAAGCTCAAGTTAATGCGCTAAAAGTTCCCCAAACTTTTATCCGGCTTGTGCTATATTCTTAACCTAATTAACAATTCTTAAAAAGCGTCATTTTCCGTCAATTAGGTTGATTTATTTTTTACGAGGGTCGGGTACACATTCCCGTCTTCCTCGTTCTCTGAACTTCTGGAACCACTTAAAATTTTAACCACTAAAGCATTTTGTATTAATCATAGTAATCTCTTTTTTAATTTCAATTTTGGAGACACCATGCATATTTTAGGTCAAAAACCTCCGATTTAGGCGTACAAACAATATCTAACAGCTTGTACTTGCCTGGAATACAGTCACATCCAACCAAATAATACATCAGCCAACCACAAAGTGGGGGTGAGATAACGAGGAGGAAATTCAGTAGATTGGCCGGATTCCTTCAAATGACTTGTTTCACCTCTGCCTAGGTTATCAGGGTAATAAATCAGGTATTAGATTGATTGTAGAAGCCGCAGATTATTGATTGTTTGTTGCCTCCAGATTAATACGTACATGTAAATACAAATTAGGCAGCAGGGAAGTACACATGTATCTGATCCTGCTGTTAAAGGAGCAATATATTATAAGCATAATCAAATCTATGTATTTTTGGAAAAATCTCTTGGAAGGCAGAAACGAAGAATTATTCCAAATGAAAAATTAGAACTAACTATATTACTATATTTTCATGATGGTAAGCAAATATTCATTCGAGGTTTACCATGGTAAATTGAAATATTAAATTATTGTAGAAAGGCCACAAGAGTCCACAGTATAGGTATGCTTCAAGACAGTTAAAAATAAGCCAAAGTAAAATTATTAGAACCTTACATAAATATAAATATCGCACCTATAAAACTATGCCTGTCAAAAAATTCACCCAAAATTAAAAAATTCAGCGATTAGAGTACTGCAGAGAAATGCTGCCTTGAAAAATAGCGACCTAAACTATTTTGAAAATTACGGACTGATGAGGCGACTTTTACAACCACTGGTATTTATATTAGAAAAAATATTCATACCTGGGCAAATGAAAATCAAGGACGCACATCGTTTAATGGTTGGTGCGGTATATTGAGAAATAAAATCATTGGCCCACTATTTTATGAAGGTGCTTTGACTGGGGAAAGATACCTGCATTGTCTTGAAAATCAAATAGAAAACAAATTGGAAGACCTGCCGCTGATCGACTGTACCAATTTAATTTGGCACCAAGACGGAGCGCATACGCATGGAACTAGAGCAATACGAAATTATTTAAATAATAGATTTGATTTGTGGATAGATAGCCCAGACCTTACACCCTTGAATATTTTTCTGTGGGGTGACTTAAAAAACGAGGTTTATAAGGAAACTAGTGTAAACTTACATGAACTAAGACATAGGGTTGATGAATGTATACAAAATTTAAGTAATTCCCATTTCATACTAAATGTAGTTCTGAAAATTAATAAGGATTATAAGTGCATCAAGGATAATGACGGTCACATTGAGCATCTGTGACCATTTGTATTGTAGTTGGTTTTTATTAATTAAGGATTGAAATTATGTTAAAGTTAAAGAATGATTTTTAATAATAATAATAATAATAACAAT
>NW_019419431.1:5271-9226 GCF_000390285.2 Anoplophora glabripennis
GAATTTCCACCGAGGTCATGTGATATTACGCCGTGTGATTTCTTTTTGTGGCCTTACCTTAAAAACACTATTTTTGAACTGCCTATTCCTGATTTAAACCATCTGCAGGCTCGACTTATAGACAAGATTCGTGAAATTAACAATACCCCGAGCATCTTAGAAAATGTCTTTAATTCTTTGAGGAACAGGTGTGAAAAGTGCTTGGAACAAGGAGGGGGACACTTTCAGCAGCTGCTTTAATTTATTGTTATAACAAGGAGGGGGACACTTTCCGCAGCTCCTTTAATTGTTTGTTATTGTTATCACGATTAGTCTTTAAAATAAAGTTATATAGTCATTAACGTTATTGAAACTGACAGCTGCTATACAGCTCGTTGAGAAATGAGGTTAAGTTGGTCGCTATAAGCTACTCCGTACGTCTAATGTGTCAGAGCCAACTTCGACCACGTTTTTATTTGAACGCTCGTTATTTATTATGTTGAACTAGCTTTTCGATTTAAGTGGTCTATGTATTTCGGATCAGTTGAATTGGAAATATTTACAAGTTTTAACCTCAATATTAACCTTTCTGTATAGTCTAGTTGATAGAGGTTTGGCCTGTGTCAAACCTTGATAACCCGGAAATAACTACACAGGCCTACTTTAAATGATGAATACAATAACAGGTTAATTTGCTAACAAAGTATTTTATCAGGAAAAAAAGTTATTAACAATTTAATCGTGAACATTTTTTTTTTAGTAGTTTTCTTTAAATAACTCAGCGGGATGACTTTGTACCAAAAAATGCTTAGGATATGATTTTATTCGTAATAAAAATAGCTACAAAATGGCGGAGGTGCGATTACGAAATTTGCAATAACAAAGCCGTGAGATTGAAAAAACTGTATAAAACGTCATTTTTTTAAAGTTGCTGTAAAAATGTCAATTATAAACAAAAAGTGATAAAACTTTCGAAAACTATAGTTCAATATATATACAATAATGACGCTAAAGCCGAAAATCAGGAGAGCAAAACTTTTTGTTCTATAAGGTGTTATACATTCATCGGCATCTGAAACTCGAAACTTTGCCAAATTTGTTCGAAGCTTTGCTGACACTTGAAATTTGGTACACACATAGTGTAAATATGCAGAAACCAAAAGCAATTTGCAAAATTCAAGTATCTTCATTTTTGCAGTTTTGGTAAGGTTTTATACGTCACCCTAGTTTTATACGTCACCGTTTTTTTAATTTTTGGACGTATATTTATGTATATTTATAAAATATTCCATTACGGTAGATTAGCCAGCATAATTACCTACAATTTAAAAAAATATATATTTTCATCGTTTAGATCCTAAGCTACTTAACATTTTGCGCCTGTTAGCCATACTCGTACATTATTCAACATATCAACATAAAACAAAAACGTACGTGTGGGGTAAACCTTTAACTTTAAGTAAACAATTGTTTAAATTTACTGTTGCATATTTCTAATAGTATACAAGCGCCGAAGAGCGGAGCTCGCGCTCGAAAATGAAAAGTTAAAGGTTTACCCCACACGTACGATTTTGTTTTATGTTAATATGTTGAATAATGTACGACTACGGCTAACAGGCGCAAAATGTTAAGTAGCTTAGGATCTAAACGATGAAAATATATATTTTTTTAAATTGTAGGTAATTATGCTGGCTAATCTACCGTAATGGAATATTTTATAAATATACATAAATATACGTCCAAAAATTAAAAAAACGGTGACGTATAAAACTAGGGTGACGTATAAAACCTTACCAAAACTGCAAAAATGAAGATACTTGAATTTTGCAAATTGCTTTTGGTTTCGGCATATTTACACTATGTGTGTACCAAATTTCAAGTGTCAGCAAAGCTTCGAACAAATTTGGCAAAGTTTCGAGTTTCAGATGCCGATGAATGTATAACACCTTATAGAACAAAAAGTTTTGCTCTCCTGATTTTCGGCTTTAGCGTCATTATTGTATATATATTGAACTATAGTTTTCGAAAGTTTTATCACTTTTTGTTTATAATTGACATTTTTACAGCAACTTAAAAAAATTGACGTTTTATACCGTTTTTTCAATCTCACGGCTTTGTTATTGCAAATTTCGTAATCGGACCACCGCCATTTTGTAGCTATTTTTATTACGAACAAAATCATGTCCTAAGCATTTTTTCGTACAAAGTCATCCCGCTGAGTTATTTAAAGAAAACTACTAAAAAAAATTTTTTTCACGATTAAATTGTTAATAACTTTTTTTCCTGATAAAATACTTTGTCAGCAAATTAGCCGGTTATTGTACTTATCATTTAAAGTATTCCTGTGTAGTTATTTCCGACTTATCAAGAAAATGTCACCAACAGTAACTTTTCGGCCTCTGCCGACTGGACTAGTAGTGTTTAGGTATTAGTAGAATAGACCTTTAGTTTAACTAGGTCTATGATTGCTGGTCCCCTATAGATTTTCAGTTCTTTTCTAAAATTGAAGATGGTTATAATTTTTAACATAGAAGTATTATTAAAAACAATTATTCAAAACAATCGAGAATTTGAAGGCTTTTATAAAATTTACTGCCAAAACATTTTGAAATCCTATTAAGGTTAAATAAACCAACCCGAAACCAATCTGCGCGTTAATTTTTAAAAGCATCAGGCTCCAAGTCCCTCAAAAGCCGCAAAAAGACGCGTGGGCGATTTTAAGGCAAACCCGCGCTCGATTGCGAAGTCGCCCGCAAAACTGCACACATAAATGGGGAATAATACCCCTCGATAATTTCCCGGCTAGAAAAGTTGTTATCAATGTAAGCAGCATCTCCAAAATCGTTAGTTCGGGTGGGCGCTCGTGTGCAGGCGGACAACAAGTGATTTACTGGCCAAGCAAGGGGTTCGCTGTCGCCAAAATTTGGCGCGTGGGCCGCCGCTGTCGGTTTACTACTTCGATAGACAGAATGGCGGTCGTAGTAGGAGAATGTGGCGCGTCTTATTTTTTTCCGACCTAGATGGAACAATCAATGGATACAACTGTTTCGCTAAAAATATCCGGCTAAGTGGCGCATCGAGACCTAGTCTGATGACCTAGTAAACACATCAAGCATGATATTTATATCGGGCCGACATCGAAATCGAGCCGGATTGTGATATCGATGGTATCTGTGGGCGAAACACGACATGATACATGTTTTTCGTGATCCAAACTACACATAGTGTATTCTTTTTTCCAAAAATTCATAAATCTAGAAAAGATTATCTCCAGGTATGATGACGCACATGAATAATAAAAGATCACTCATTGATATCATGTCTGACAGAAAGCCTTCATGCCCTGTTATACTGAGTTATCCAAAGCTTTTGATAGCACTTAGTTAAATTGGATAATATCAGTACATGTACATGTACATAGCTTGATCAGATGAATTAAATATTACAATCATAACAGTTCTGTCACTTCTGGTGTACTCTAAGGGTCTCGCCTGGATCCACTTATGTTCTCTTGGTACAGGGTGTTCCTGAAAAGGATGAACAACGCTTGACCACAGGTTCCTTGGATGAAAACAAGACTATTCAGCCTAACTTACCTATATACAAAAGTGCACGCCTACTGAGATATAACCTTCTAAATATAGAACAGATAACCTAGTTTTTTCAAATAATTTGAAAACTATTTTTCTTAGAAACTTCAAATTTGGTACACTTATTTGTTTATATAAGGGCAAGGTAAATATAGAATTTAGTGAGAATACATATACAGGATGTTCTCTTTCTAGTGCCTGTGCGCCACTGGCTATCCCGTAACTTTTTGTGTGTATTCCAATGACGACAGAATTTATATTTTTAAAAATAAGCACTATCTTAGAAGATTGTTTTGCTCTTACAAAATTTCGATGTCGTTTATGGATTTCGAGTAAAATTCGCATTTTTTATACATTAAATATAGGCAAAAATTCCGATTTATAAA
>NW_019419432.1:0-8633 GCF_000390285.2 Anoplophora glabripennis
AACTCCTACAAATTTTTCTTTGAAACTCTTTTGGAGTTATTCAGAGAAAAATAGTTTGACCTCCAAATGGCCTGCAAGAATGTAAAGGAAAAATTATCTGACCCCACATTCGGAAGTAAAAGGTGTTCTATCAGTTGCTGGCGTAAGAAATAGGGCGTTCCATTTAATATTTTGAAGTTAACCTTAGTTTGAATTTGAGAGTCAAAACCAAATCTAAGATCACCAGAATACTGTTTTTTTGATATCTACAAGTTTTAACTAAAACTTTTTTTTTTGGTAGGTGTCAATCGTGAAAAGTTAACGGGATGGTGCGTATCTTTATGGAATACCCTGTATATTAAACGCCGTAGGTTACTCTCGTTCCCACATTTACTTTAAAAAATGCGTTTTGCATATAGGTACCTATAAATAATACAAAATAAAATTGTACTGTCTTACCAACGAGCCTGCTTTTAAATTTATTTTCAACAATGCTTACACTTATAAACTACATACAATTGCACATTATTTATATGCAGTAATCAGTCTCATCACCTACAACCGCTTGAGTTTAATTAAAAATGTACATTCACATACACCTTTATAAAAATAATTACCCAATTATAAATCTCATGGTAAAAATACACTTTTCATTTTAATTTTTGCAACTGCAGTCAGTTCAACAATCACAAATACACTATTAATTGGACAGCAGAATAGATAACTGCCTACTTGGGTTTTTCGCAACTGTTTTTTTGTCAGTCTTTTATCGATAAACGACAAAGAAGTACGCATAGGCATAGTATACCTAAAACTCATACTGGTTATTTATTTTTGTTATTATTTAAGTATTAATTATTATTATCCTTCTACAATTAACTTAAGTTGTACCAATATAAAGTAGTAAAATTGTAAAATTAGTTAGTTGTAATAAAATTATCTAGTCAACTTTTTTGAGAAAACTTCACAAAAGAAATAAAACTGAAAAAGGATAGATGGAACAGGGTCTCTGAAATGGGCCATATTTTAATGAAAACCTTACTACAATATTGCTTAAATGGTTTTGAACCCTAAAAATTTGTTTTTTTAAATCCACTTTTTTAATATAACATAAGTTTTTAAGATATTTCAAATAAAGTTCCAAAATAACTGATGTCGCTTCAATATTACAGTCTTCTGTTTTTTTTTCAGAAGACTTTTGAAAAGACGATAGATGCCAATGGAGAAAAATGGACGTTTGGAATAGGAATGGAAAAAACTAGATGGATTTCAATTGCCCACTGCAACTATTTTGTATCTGAATGTATTATAATTTAATTAAAGCGCATTGTTTTGTTAAATTTAAGGTAAATCAATTTATCTCCGTTTAAATGTCAGTGTCTACTGCGATTGTAGTTTCGTGAATCATCATTTAGAGGCTTATATGTCAGTAGGCACTGAATTTACAAAGGTCAGTTGGATGGAGATACAAATTCAGCCAAAGGGTAATATTTAATAGGTTACAATATTCTGACAAGAGCCAAGTTTTAAAGGAAGACTACCTGTATAATTATCACAGAAAAGATTTCTAATAAATATTGTCTAGAAACTTGTATATGGGTATCACTATTTTTAAGGTGTTTGCTAATATTGGGAATTGGGAATGGGCTTTATAACTTTCACTCCCAATTATTTCCATTAAGCTATTTCATTTTTTATGGTGATAAACCGAAATTGCGGAGAATGTGTCATACTCACGTACCACAAATTGAAAACATAAGAATNCCACACGAATAAGTCTAATATTTGTGACGTATGGCATTAAAGCGTTAAATGTAGATTTAGATTAGGGTAATTTAACCAGCTTTCCGCATTTGGGATATTTAACCCCATTTCAGTTTTGAAGGGTGAATGATTTACTTGACAACGTATTAAAAGCATTGCCTTCTACCTACCTCATTTCCAAGCGAACTAGAAATGAGACAAGATATTTATAGGATTAAAACGTTTCCTATAAACTTTTAACTGTAATAGTCGAATCGAGTGACTGACTATTACATTTTTTGTTTTTTATAGTTTAAATTTTATTTACAGTCCGTACAATATTTGTTAAGAGAAAATTCCAAGAAAAGAATAAGCCAATAAAGTTCCGTTATCGAAACTTTTGTGACAATTTACCGTGGCAAGTCCGTGTCTTTATTTTCCGCCAATGTCGTTCTATATCGGGTGTCGAATGCGGTAAATTCCTGTACAGTGTTGCAGAGGTATTCTTGAAATTCTATCTTAACAAATATCGTACGAACTGTAATATCTAACTCTAATTGTATAGCATATTCACGGATTGAAGAGACCAGGAAATAAAATAACAATTTTGCTCCCAAAGCTAGTAGATTACATATCATTTAGGCTTTCTTTGGTTTATATAAATACTTTATTTGTAATGTATCTGATAACTGAAAAATTAAAGGAGAATAACTTGAAAGATAACTGTATTTTTCTAAAAATTGTACTCTATTTTCCTCCTACTCTGAATGGAAATAACGTGTGGTGGAATATATAAAAATGCATTTCATATGTTTACAGGGTGTTTTAGGGCACGAAAATGAGCAATTTTTATCCAGAAACTAATGGTTTAAATGCTTCTGTTTTCGAGAAAAAAAATAATTAAGAAAATTAACCATAAATGCAAACCGATCCTGTGCATCTTGTGCACGTGCACGGCCAGAATGTTTTGGACTTGCTACATGCCTGAAGCGCTTCTCTAATTGGCTGACGTTGAATCAAGCAAATCTGATGGTAGGTCAGTATGCCTTGTGTTCTTTAGTTGTGTGTTGCAGTATTACTAAGCCGGCGTATAAAATGTTTTCTGATCAAGAACTAGTAGATATGGAGAATGTCAGTACAAAAGGTGGATAAGACGAAATGGCCCTGTACGGTGGTCAGCACGAAGTTCAGATATGAACCCTCTGGACTTTTTTGTTTGGGGGTGTATGAAACAAAAAGTGTACCGAACACCTATTGTCCATGCAGCAGATCTTCAACAGCGTATTTTTGCTGCAGCTAATGAAATTCGACAAATGCCGAGAGTATGCGGATACATTTTGACCGTCGTTTGGAAGCATGTTTATTAGCACATGGAAACAACTTGAACAATTTATGTAAAGCATATCATGCATTGGTAAGTAATTCGTTTATTTGTTTAATTTTTGTGTTACTTTTAAACTAGATTTGAGTATTTCAGTATTTTCGAACAAAATTTTAACCGTTAAAACCGCCATCAGCGATTTCGCACTGCGATGCGCAGCAATTCGATATCAAAGGTACAGCTAGCTGCCACACCAGGGACGGATTTAAATTTGTTTATCCACGACTATTGTATAATGTACCCATTATACGTCTGTTTGCTCGACCTTATTAATACCCATTAATCACGGCAGTGATTAATGAGTCATTAATCACTACTGTCAGATGCTTCCTTGATTTAGCTATATTATATTGTTCTGCTACAATCAATCGGTTTTTAAAATTTTATCGTGTAAACCACTAAATATTTTCAATTCAGTGCTGTACATATATAAAAAAAAAATTAAAAAAGTGAATTTTCCTAGACCAGATTCGAACCCAGTACCCGCGGTTGGAAGGGAAGGAGCATCTACACTGAGCCATCAGCGACTTCGTCTGTGCGAGTCGTATATCTGTTTCTTAACATACCACGTTTTTCGAAACATTTCATAAATCTAAGTAGCTTTTAAAACAAAACAAATTTGACTCAAACCTGTCAACATTATTGTTTGTGTGCATAGATTTCTCAGTGTTTTGATATTTTGTGTTAAATTGTGTTAAAAAACGAACTAAAAACAAAAAAAAAACTTCAACAAAAATATTTAGTAGTCGTGGATAAAGTATAGTATTCTACTCCCGTATAATGGCTATTATCCACTCGGTGATTTAGGCCACTCGCCTGCGGCTCGTGGCTGTAAACTTCACCTAGTGAATAATACCCATCATTATACGCTCGTTGAATAATATACTATTAAACCTTCATGTGTTTTTTTCAATTTAAAACATTAAATTGCCCATTTTCGTGCCCTCTATCGCCCTTTTAAAGGGACGCACCCCTCAGAAACACCCTGTATACATACGAGCACATTTACAAATACAATATGACGTTTTAAATAACGAAAATATATTTTTTTTAACAATAAAAATAACTAAGTTATAATCGAGATCAAACGAACAGACTACTTTTTTATGTGCCTGTGTAATTAAGTAATTGCTATGTAAGTCTTTACTCCTTTTTGTAATGTAGAAGAAGCTAGAAATATGTGTATGTATCAGATCTTTGACATTACTTCATGACCTGTATTCTTTTGTCCATACCGACACAATTGGTATAATTTCATTTTAAATTGTAGATAAAATATTTTATCATTATATAGGGTGTCCCGTTCATGTTTCAAAAAATCTTGCATGTAAGTTCCTCATAGAAAAATAATGGGGGTAGTTCATGTAAAGTTTTTTCCCTGTCTTCGAGATACAATGTGTTGAAGTTGTTACTTGCCATATGGTTTTCCTTAATTATATTTAAATCGGCTAAAGATAAAAATGTCAAAATTTGTACACGAGTAAACAACAACTGTGCGTTAAGAATATATGTACATAATAATAATATATGTGCAAACGGTTTCTTTCTGAAAAGCAGTGTCGCCGATAAAGGAAATTGGAGAGCTACCTACAATCGAAAAAAAATATGTTAGAAGTCAAAATTTATTATATTTCTAAACGGTTCTGTAAACTCTAAAGCATACTACAGAAAAAAATGTATACTTGTCGAAATTCGGTAGCATATACCATTTTCGAGAAAAATGAAGTTGCATAGAAGGAAATGGGGGACAATTTCAGTATCTACTGTAGTATCTCGAGTTTGCATATTTATTTAATTGTGCAGCTGTTTTGTTCTTTATGTATCCAAGTTTGTTTCCTAGTATTTTTCTGTTTTTATCACTTTTTTAGGCATTCATGTCCATCAACAATTTAGTCCATTCAGCAATTCTTTATTTTGGTAATGGTAGTGTAGTAGTTTACAAAATCTAAAAGTAGTTAATAATAGATAATTAATTACCATAATCTGTTTAATTTGATTTACTTTTTTAAATGTTAGTTTACAATAAGCTGAAACTTAAAATAAAATTATTTTTTTTTTTTAGTTAATAAAATGTTTTACAATTTAACTGTTTCATGTGATACGTAAGAAATTAAAATTATAGTCTTAAATGCAAAAATACTCTTGGTAGCTAAATGTCTTCAGCTCATTCAATGGTAAGGTCCTCTTTCAATTTAATATTTTCTTAATGTAAAATGGTACATGCTACCGAATTTCGACAAGTATACCTTTTTTTGTAGTATCCTTTAGAGTTTACAGAACCTTTTATAAATGTAATAAATTTTGACTTTTAACATATTTTTTTTTTCGATTGTACCCCTCCAATTGCCTTTATCGGCGACACTGCTTTTCAGAAAGAAAACGTTTGCACATTATTCTTAACGCACAGTTGATGTTTACTCGTGTACAAATTTTGACATTTTTATCTATAGCCGATTTAAAGATAATTAAGGAAAACCATTTGAAAAGTAACAATTTCAACACACTGTATCTCGAAAACAGGGCGTCTAAGAAAAAAATTTTACATGAATTACCCCCATTATTGTTCCATGAGGAACTTGCACACAAGTTCTTTTGAAACATGAACGGACACCCTGTATATAACATAGAAACAGGTGCGAATTCCAAACGATTAGTAATTAATCGTCAAAATTAACACATAGCAACAAACGTTGAATTTGAAGCAATTGCAATACTTCAAACTTCACTTTATTGAACCAGGATAATTGGGTCGATAGTAGCGAAATGTGAGAGTTGAAAATAGAGGGAAATTAAGTTCTCTGTGGAGTGTTAACGTAGGTAGATCCACAGATTACGTCTCTTGTAGGCGTTATGATGTTATAAATGTAATTTCCAAATTAGTTATGTAATTAACAATACCTCAACAGATTGTGGGTTAAAATAACAGATCTATAATTGGCGTTTTCTTTTTAAATTATATTGCAATAAAATATATAGATCCTTCATAAACGATTACAAGCCACGTGACTGCCGAGCGAAATTTAATTGCCATCTTGTAAGAAATAAAATTACTATTCAAAACAAAGTTACTGATCACGTGGCTTGTAATAATTTATGAAGTCTCTGTATATTCCTCTAGTCTTTTATACATGCGGCAATTTTTGCTTGAGTGGGCTCAGAGCTGCAAGCTCTATGGAGACCTCTAAAAAAGAGATATTGATTTCTAAAAATAAAAGTCACAAGTTCACCGACTTACCGATATGACAAAAATGGTAATATTAGATCTTTTTTTCTGAGGTGGGCACAGAGCTTTCTAAGATGGGCCGTGCACATATCTGCCCACCCCACCCCACCCTAGCTACGCCCATGCAGGTACATAGGTGTTGGTATAAATTTCGATGATTGTTATATCTTTTTCGGTAATTGTTATATATCTGTAATAAATTAGCTTCAATTAGTGTCGTTATTGTCCCTATAGCATATTACAAACAACGACAGATGGGTACTTTTAATCGACCCTCAAAATTTTGTCACAATCTATACAGGGTGACCGACGAGGTATCCGAGATACTTCGTATACGAATTATGACTAATTTTAAGCAAACATGTTTCCATTCACGTTTCCCAAATTCCCAACGGTTCTTAAAATATCGCGGTTTGAAGCTGCCTGATCGTATGGGTAGTTGCTTAAAAGTAAATTACATTGTTGCAACTTTAAAAAAAATGTGGTTTATTTTAATAGAAGCGTGTTGACAGTGTAATTATTAAAGCTTCTCAATGTGACAATTGCTTTCTGCAATGCATAACTCAATCCTCTGTCGAAGCTCTCGTTCCCAGTTGTAGTTCTCGATATTCTTTTTCACCTCATCAAGCACTGTATGAATCTGCAATTAGGTTTTTCTATTGAATAGGTCTTGACCTGAATTCAACATGAAAAAGTTCATATGGTTGAGATCCGAAGTTCGGGGAGACCAAGCAATTGGACCACCACAATCTATCCATCGATTTGGATATCTTTCATTGTGGAAATTAGTGACATCTCTTCCATAATGCGACAGAGCACCATCATGTAAAAAGATTTGAAGAGGAATATCATAAAGTAGTAGAGGTAGATCGTTCTCCAAAAGAACCCAATTACGGAGAATCTTCTCTGAAAATGGGTTTTTCGAGTGCACACACATGATCGTTGTGGAAATTTTGATTTGATCTCTTGTAAATATAACTTCGTCAAAGAAAAGGGTTCTTGAAAGAGTATCCAGATGATTGCTTCACCATTCACAAAGACGAACTCTTTGGGAAAGATCCGTGAGAAGTTCTTATGCCGATTGATAATGATAGGGATGCAGTTCTTTTTCTTGCAAAGTGTTTGCACAGCCGTCCTACTTTGTTAGAATAGAATAAGAAATACCAGAATCATTTTTAACAAGTTCAAGCACTTCGCTTCTTCACATAACTTCTCTTTCACAAGTCGGTTTGGGGAACACACCTGTTAATCGAAGAGTTGTGAAGGTTCTATTGAATGTTTTCTTAGAAGATGGCGGCGGCGGTTTGGATATTGTAACCTTGTTACTCTATATTTTATTTTTAGTTACAAATAACTTTGCTAGCGGTTGCTCCAATGTCGGAGGCCGGTCGTGGGTTCATTGAGATTTTCTTTTTTTATTAAAATTTGTTTAATTTGTTCAGAGTATAGTAGGCATGTGCGCCAGTCAAATAAAATTGACAAGGAATGAAGGATTACAAAACAACACAAATAATAGATAACACAATGCAATATAAATATCTATTATAAATTATTTACGCCAAATNATTAGTGACATCTCTTCCATAATGCGACAGAGCACCATCATGTAAAAAGATTTGAAGAGGAATATCATAAAGTAGTAGAGGTAGATCGTTCTCCAAAAGAACCCAATTACGGAGAATCTTCTCTGAAAATGGGTTTTTCGAGTGCACACACATGATCGTTGTGGAAATTTTGATTTGATCTCTTGTAAATATAACTTCGTCAAAGAAAAGGGTTCTTGAAAGAGTATCCAGATGATTGCTTCACCATTCACAAAGACGAACTCTTTGGGAAAGATCCGTGAGAAGTTCTTGTGCCGATTGATAATGATAGGGATGCAGTTCTTTTTCTTGCGAAGTGTCTTGCACAGTCCCACTTTGTCATAGAATAAGAAATACCAGGATCATTTTTAACAAGCTCAAGCACTTCTGCAGCATCGCTCTTTCACAAGTCGGTTTAGGGAACACACCTGTTATTCGAAGAGTTGTGAAGGTTCTATTGAACGTTTTCTTAGAAGACGGCGGCGGTGGTTTGGATATTGTAACCTTATTACTCTATATTTTATTTTTAGTTACAAATAATTTTGCTAGCGGTTGCTCCAATGTTGGAGGCCGGTCGTGGGTTCATTGAGATTTTCTTTTTTTTATTAATAATTTGTTTAATTTGTTCAGAGTATAGTAGGCATGGGCGCGACCGATATGTAATAATATTGCGAGGTGGCATGTGTCGAATGAGCCGTCAATGTCGGATCATAGACATATCCAC
>NW_019419433.1:0-8473 GCF_000390285.2 Anoplophora glabripennis
TTTAATTATTCACTTGACAACGTTCGAAATAGATCAAATTAGTTGCAGGAGTAAAAAATAAAAAGACTTAAAAGTACCGGTATTCATTAAAGTAAGAATAATAATGTTCTGGTTTGTTTGAAAAATACTATCATACTAAAAATTTGGCAAACAACCCATAAAATATGTTTAAAAATGTTCCGGACCTCGCCCAGATCTAGAGATCTCCACTTTTATTATGTGAGTTGTCCTGAAGGTAATCCAGAAAAAATTTGCTTGCCCCCTTTCACATCCCCCCAAAACAGATCCGCTCTTGTCTATCAGCCGATTTTTTTTTAATTTGGCAGTGTTATTTATGGTAGAAAGGGGCTAATTTTGCCCTAACTAGATTAAAGTTATTTAGTCCAGAGATTCCCAAAATTGAAGAGACTATTTTTAGTTGCTTAATGCAAAAAAAAATTATAAAAGTTTTATAAATGTCAGTGGCGCACATTTTTTTGTCAAAAATATTGGTTAAGCTGCTCCCCGGAACCCCACTGGACTTAATACTTTTCTAGTTAGGTCTAAATTAGCCCCTTTCTACCATAAATAACACTGCCAAATTTCAACAAAATCGGCTAAAAGATTATTAAGATTTTTACGAAAAACCGATTTTTTTTAAAATGTTTATATAAAGTCAAAGAATCACCCCTTGAAGTTTGCCACGTATTTAAGTAACACCCAGTACATTTTAACTTTAATTTGTTGTATTAGTATTGTCTTAATAGTTAAGCCGAAAATTAAAATACCACATTTGTACNTCTTCGAAAACAAAGAAAACAATGAAGTTAGCTAATTGTTTTTGGCAAACCATGCCGCTAAACATCGAAAGACTGTAATAGTGACTGCACACGTAACGATAAATCGTAGCGATTTAATTAGTCGCGTTGTTGAAAACCATGACCATTTGTTGATCTGTTCTATCCACAAGACAGGAATATATGTGCGTACTAAACGGTTTTTTATCCTCCGTTTAATAAATCTACATAGTTTGATTTGTGCAAATAAATCAGTACTATTTATCGGTACGTATGTAGCTGTGTTAAGCTTTTAAATTTGCTCCGAAACAAAACAGGAAGTTGACTAAATCCAATTAACTTTTTATGAAAATTAACTCGGGGTAACGGAAGAATGTAACAAAGAAAAATTTTAGATAGTGGCAGAGTAGATAGAAATATACATTAAAACGAAGTTTAATATTCTGTTGTGTTTAAGCACATTTTTTTAAATTTTTTATTTATGCTTAAATATATTTAATTATTCACTTGACAACGTTCGAAATAGATCAAATTAGTTGTAGGGGTAAAAAATATCAAGACTTAAAAGTACCGGTATTCATTAAAGTAAAAATAATAATGTTCTGGTTTGTTTGAAAAATACTATCATACTAAAAATTTGGCAAACAACCCATAAAATATGTTTAAAAATGTTCCGGACCTCGCCCAGATCTAGAGATCTCCACTTTTATTATGTGAGTTGTCCTGAAGGTAATCCAGAAAAAATTTGCTTGCCCCCTTTCACATCCCCCCAAAACAGATCCGCTCTTGTCTATCAGCCGATTTTTTTTTAATTTGGCAGTGTTATTTATGGTAGAAAGGGGCTAATTTTGCCCTAACTAGATTAAAGTTATTTAGTCCAGAGATTCCCAAAATTGAAGAGACTATTTTTAGTTGCTTAATGCAAAAAAAAATTATAAAAGTTTTATAAATGTCAGTGGCGCACATTTTTTTGTCAAAAATATTGGTTAAGCTGCTCCCCGGAACCCCACTGGACTTAATACTTTTCTAGTTAGGTCTAAATTAGCCCCTTTCTACCATAAATAACACTGCCAAATTTCAACAAAATCGGCTAAAAGATTATTAAGATTTTTACGAAAAACCGATTTTTTTTAAAATGTTTATATAAAGTCAAAGAATCACCCCTTGAAGTTTGCCACGTATTTAAGTAACACCCAGTACATTTTAACTTTAATTTGTTGTATTAGTATTGTCTTAATAGTTAAGCCGAAAATTAAAATACCACATTTGTACAATATCTTTATCTGTACAACAGTTATCAAATATTTATTTATCATAGATAAATATTTGATTTTTTTAAATTATTTTATTAGGAGGTAATTAAAATTATTAATAAAATATTGGATCAAAAAAATAGATTTTATGTTAAAGACAACCATGCAAACCCTGAAATAGTAGAAATATATTTACCAATAATAGATATAGGTAAGTTTCATGTTTTAATATTATAATTTTAGAATTAAACGTTAACAAGTTAAATCTAAATAGCCAGNGCCGATTTTTTTGAAATTTGGAAGTGTTATTTATGGTAGAAAGGGGTTAATTTAGCCCTAACTAGATTAAAATTATTAAGTCCAGAGATTCCCAAAATTAAAAAGACTATTTTTAGTGCTTAAAGCGAAAAATAATATAAAAGTTTTAAAAAAGTCAGTGGCGCACATTTTCTTTTTTGTCACAAATATTGGTTAAGCTGCTCTCCGAAACCCCACTGGACTTAATAATTTTCTAGTTAGGGCTAAATTAGCTCCTTTCTACCATAAATAACACTGGCAAATTTCAACAAAATCGGATTATTAAATATTATTACTAAAAAGGATTATTAAGATTTTTACGAAAAAACGATTTTTTAAAAATATTTATATAAACTTTTCGTCTTAGAATCACTCAAAGAATCACCCCTTGAAGTTTTGCCACGTATTTTAGTAATGACTGGTATATTTTAACTAGGTAATATGATGTATTGTATTGGTATTGTCTTAATAGTTAAGCCAAAAATTAAAATCTCACAATTGTACATCTGTACATCTGTAGAACAGTTATCAAATGTCGTAGATAAATATTTGATTTTTTTTTATTATTTTATTAGAATTAGGAGGTAATTAAAATTATTATTAGAATATTGGAGCAAAAAAAGTAGATTTTATGTTAAAGACAACCATGCAAAACCTGAAATAGTAGAAACATATTTACCAATAATAGATATAAGTAAGTTTCACGTAATATTATAATGTTGGAATTAAACGTTAACAAGTTAAATCTAAATAGCCAGCAAATAGATTGTAAAGCAGGTATTAGCGACCGCCGTTTACTGTGAATGTCCAGTGTCAAGGGAAAGGTAAAAAATATTGTTTCGTCATTATAAAGGTCATCTAGGTGAAAAAATACATACAAGACCTTAAAGCAAGCTATAAACTATTAATTGGTATTGCTCTAGAAATTGCCTGCAAATATGTAAATATAGCTGTACTAGTTATCTGTAAAAAACGGTTTTATTAAGAAATTTGAGTACCTGCATAGCATGCCATTTTATTAATTAGATTATAGAATTAGATAATTCCTTATTAAGAAACGTAAAATGTCAAGCAGCTGAATCCTGAAAGCTTTCGGTGAAAGTGTGGAGACATTATAAATATATTAAGTGCAAAAATTATCAAAACACGTATGCATTCATCTTTAAATAAAAAGAATAAACTACATAATTATTTATTATTAGAAAAAGTGTAATCGGAGAGATTTCTAAAAATTCTCACCAGCTTTATGTAATTTAAAATATATGATAACTACAAATATATTTACTTGTTAAAGACTTGAAACAAGACACATTTTTTTTAAATTTAAAACTATTAATTTTGAAGCTCTCTTACGTATTCTGACATCATGATACTTAATATATAATAAATAATTCTTCTCACTGCTATTCACAAAGCGTAAGCGACTATGGTTTAATGACAGCTTTCTCATAATATTTGTCTGTTGGCTATGGCTTTAAATCATTATGTGTCTTCATCATTATAATGCAAATATAAAATTGGAAAGCACTTCCGAAGCACGAACTTTAATATAGATATTGGAAACAAACAAACCGTTTTTATAGACATAATACAATAATACAGAACAGTGAAATATTATGTATAATATATTTATTAATTTTATTTCTATTTGAGTATGCTTTCAATTCATCTAAAACGTGTTATAGTTTAGAATTACACATTAATTTTTATATGAAATTTAATTTTATTTAATATAAGATGCGTTCCAAAAGAACATGACTTTTCAAAAATAGGTATTTCTAGTAAGGTCCTCTATTGGCAAATGCGACGGAAAAGTAGATTCTTCACTGATGTACTGTCAAAATTTCATGATTTTTTCACGAATGGAAGCGGAGTTATTGCATATGAAGTACAGTATGTTTATGGCATCGGTATAAAAATGAGCATCGAACGAAGAGCTAATATTAAGTTTTGTTTTTAAACTTACTAAAACTTTTACCGAAATATTTCAATTGATGGAGCAAGTTTATGGTGACGATTGTTTATTCCGTGTCAGAGTCCATATACGAGGTTTAAAAACGATCGTGAGGATATATGTGATGAGCATCATGCTGGCCAACCGAAATTCGTGATCACCGCAGATTCCATCAAATCTGTGCGTGAATTCATCAAAGATCAGCTAAAATCTACATTGAAATTCATAGAATTGGAATTGAGCACCTCAAAAACATCAATATATCGCATTTTAAACGAACTTTTATGCTACCGAAAAGGTAGCATAAAAGTAAGAAAAGAACAAAAACTTTCTTTACAACATTGTGACTCATGATGAAACGTGGTGTTTTCAATATGATTCAGAAACCAAGCGCCAAAGTGCCGAGTGGAAGATGCCAGACGCACCAAAACCCAAAAAATCTTGTTTGGAATAGACAAAAGTGAAGACAATGTTGATTTGTTTTATGATCCCAAGGGCATTGTCCACAAATAGTTCGGTCCACCGTGCTAAACAGTTAACGCAAAATGCTATTTTGACGTGTTGAAGCGTTTGATGCATCGTATTCGTTATTCGCCGTATTTTGGCCTGAATCGATATTCAGACGGAAGTTGGCGTTTGTTGCCCGATCATCGATGACAGTTCCGACCGATTTTTTTACAAAAAATCGCATTTTAACTGTCAACCACGCCAATTATTCTCTAATTTGGCACAGTGTGACTTACCTTTTCGGAAAAATGTATTTGCCGATAAACGAAAAGCGTTTTGTGGACGTAGAAGCCATCCAAACGGTTAGACCATGCAAATGGGTGTATTAAGTCAGAGGGGTTTATTTTAAATAAAAATTGTTCTTAATTTTAAAAAGTCCTGTTTACTTTGGGACGCACCCTGTATACCTATCAGATATCAATCATAACATCTAATTCAAAAGCATATCTGACTTATAAATTTAGGTTACAGATTGACAGGAAGCAATTTTATAGCATTAACGTGAATGTAACCGTGACAGCAATGAACTCTAACTTTGTGAATTAAGTACTTTCCAATGCTTCAAAAACCACAAGATCATAATCAATAAATCGGTATCACCTTACAGTTCCTTTGTTCCAATTCATTTAACAGAGGTCACTCCAAAACATGTTGGAAACTTTACTATTGTTAGGTACTTTCCATCGAAACAGATTGAAAACACAATGCAATTGTCTAATCTTCAAATTGCATTTTGTTAGCCTTGATTCACAAATTCTACCTTGTTGATAACTTTGATTTATTGCAATGATTTCCTAATATTAAATTAGACAATATATGCAGTAAAATTAGTATGACAACAGAAATATTGATCACGCACATCCATCATATCTTTAAAAATTTCCTGAAGACGTATATTTATTACGTAGTTTGCTACATATGGTCATATAGCATATGTTCCGATTACATCTCGAATCAATGCTGAATTGTAGTCAAAATGCATTATTAATAACGGATATTATTAAAAAATAATTGCACTGTTTAATGAATACTTCTGTTAACAATAAAATAAGTAAGTGTAATATGAAATATTTATCCATTAGAAGTGGTCGGTAGTGATTACATAGATATACATTTCTATATTGATAAATACTCGGAACGAAACATTTTCCTACAATAATTATTGCAGAGATTTATCTATTATAAGGTCAAATGAAATGACGCACATTGGTTGCAATAACGGTACTTGCAACATGCTGCAACAGAAGAAGTTACGCTGGTTGATATTGCAAGAAAAGTGAAATATTTCTTACAAGCTTATACAAGATAGTAGAAGTTTGATTGCCTTAAATTTAACAGACGATAAAATACATTAAAATAAACAAAAAAACCTTATATGATATGGGTCCTAAAGTCAACCATTTCCGAGAAAAAAAATTATCAAAGTCTCCAACTTGATGTACAAAAGTTCAATTAATTAAGGAGTATTGACATAACTGCGTGTATCGAATACCATAAAATACAATCTTTATCACTTTTTTTAACTTCTTTATGCTTAATTATAAGAAATAATTAGCGTTGTAATAATGAATACGCAATTCAGTTGGTATCTGGATTCGACCATGTCGGAGTGTTTTTTACGTACCACTATTTCATTTTCTTGGGGTGTTTTCCAGCGAGTGCGCGAAAATTGATTTTGAAGATGTCGTTTGTTTTGTACTTGTACGTTTAAAAATTACTGAATTTTGCTTTTGGTAAGTACCTAAATTACATTTAAACGTATGATTATTTGGACGACATGAATCTTTGGGTAGTTTATTTACATATTTTTTAAATTCATAATTTGGTTAAAAGTTAAGATCCTTTTTTAAGTTATTCATAATTACTAAAATTCGACCTGAAATTTAAGCACAACACTATATCTTCTTACTATAAAATGGATACATTTTATTTTATTTGTTGAAATTTACTAAATGTTTAACAGTACTAGTTGATTACATTGTTGTTGTTGTGATGAAACTCCCCAATATTAATAGTAATAGTAATAGTAGTAATACAACTTTTTTGTTCATTTGTGATTACTCTATCTCATGCTGAAGTAATTGCAGTCAAACTTTTTACACCCTGTATACTTATAAAAAAAAGTAAGTATGTCAAAATACAGCAAAATCAAAATTTAAACAATAAACACTAAACACTATGTAAATAAAAAAATATATAAAACTAATTGTTTATTATTTTTTCTACTACTAATAAACGATAAATATCGATAGCAAAAGCGTTAACATTAAAAGAAGATTATTAATAGCTTACGTGTTATTAATCGTTCATGGTGAAAATTTTACATTAATGTGAGTTAGCAACACATTGGACAATGGTAAATTCTTCCTAATAAGCACATCTTTGAGTCATATTGAGAAAGTACTCGTATATTCACTTGAACAAGCAGTTCAGCGTGCAATTTCACACGCAGGTAATATCGCACGAGATCAGTAATAATCTCTAAAAAATGTTTATTTAAATTTTTTTTACTTTCTCCAGCTTATACATTAAACTAATTAAAAAATATTGTCTGATGTGGCATATACCGTTTTATTTTTGCCACAACGTTTCTTAGTTGCATCTCGATATTGAAGAGAACGGTAGATAGCTAAATACCAATAGCAACTGTAAAATTAACCACGGTTACAAATTTAAATTTTAAGCCTTGAGTTTTTGCGAGGAAAATTGTGCATGGTTTACTTACTACACATTTTGTTTTATACTTACTTGTTTAGAGAATTTAAGAATTTTTAGCAAAAATTACATTTTGAAATTACTTGTTAATAATGTTGATAATATAATAATTATTGGAATAGATTATATGGTTAGAAAATTTTTCATTTTATTCGATAGGATCAAAAAATATTTTTTATTTATCTCAATTACCAAAAAAAACTAGTGTCCTTTTTTGAAACATGTATTTCTCTATTTATTAAAATTCTAGATTTTCGAATAATGTAAGTTAAAAAAATATTTAGGGAATGGTTTTTTTTTTTTTTTAATAAAATGGAAAATGCCTTGAATTTTTGGGGTTCTTAGTGATAGCGCGAGACTTCCGGTATCAGCGTTGCCAGATTTTTTTTCGAGCAAAGCGGGATTTTAAAACTTTATGAATAAAAAAGAGGGATTATTTCGTCCAAAATCGGGACGTACTACGGGTTTGTATAATTGATGCCTAAAAAAGGTGGAAAAAGTCATTCGAGAACGGGAAAAGCGGACGCCCGCCAAAATCGAGACGTCTACAGGGTGTCCCTGAAAAGGATGGACAACGCTTGAGCACAGGTTCCCTGGATGAAAACAAGACTATTTAGCCTAACTTAGCTATATACAAAAATGCACGCCTACTAAGATATAGCCTTCTAAATACAGAATAGATAACCTATTTTTTTCAAATAATTTGAGAACTATTTTTCTTAGAAACTTCAAATTTGGTACACTTATTTTTTTATATAAGGGCAAGGTAAATATAGAATTTGGAGAGAATACATATATAGGATGTTCTATTTCTGCCTGTGCGCCACTGGCTATCCCGTAACTTTTTTGTGTGTATGCCAATGACGATAGAATTTGTATTTTTAAAAATAAGCACTATTTTAGAAGATTTTTTTGCTCTTACAAAATTTCGATATCGTTTATGGATTTCGAGTAAAATTCGCATTTTTTAT
>NW_019419434.1:0-638 GCF_000390285.2 Anoplophora glabripennis
TGTACGAATACTGTGTATTTGACATTAAACTATTTACACAGTCTTCACATTTTATTGGCTTTATTAGAGAACTTGTTACGAAACCGCCAATATATATTATAACGTACTTGCTAGTGTCCAGTCCTGTTTTCTAATAGCCTTCACCCATCTTCGTTTTATGTCAACATTCCTTGGAAATCTGTAAAAATTTAAATATTAGGTTTGAAAAATCGAAACGTACTTAATTATTTTTTTTGTCACAAAACTCTCTAATTTTTCTAATCACATTTTGCCAACTCTCCTTTTCCAGGGTGCTGAACATGAATCTGAAATTAGTTTTGTTAGCGATTTTTTCAATTGAAAAAAATATTTCGAAAGTCGAAATGATGGGAATTGGTAAAATTTCATAAAAATTTGAGACTCACAAAGTAAATAATTACTAAAAATATTTTACAGTAATTCATTCATTATATTATAATGACAATATCACGTTAATCACTACACTATGTGGGCGAACAAAATTATAAAGCTAACCCTGGAAACTTGTGACGTCAACCGAAAAATGGCGTACATATTTACCTTTTATATATTCCTTTTTTTACTTACCTAAAGAACGAATCTTTTCGCCTCTCTTCACCAACTCGATCACTTCTATTTAT
>NW_019419434.1:1020-3226 GCF_000390285.2 Anoplophora glabripennis
AAAATTTACATGCTTCTTAAAATAATAAATATTCGATAAAAATAATAGATGCTTGTTAAATAAAATAATTTCTACATGCCAAATTCATATTGCATCCTAAATTATTAAATATTCGATAAAAATTATATAGGCTTAATAAATGTAACGAACGCTCAGTATCAAATTCAAATGTTTCCTAAATTAAAAAATATTTGTCAAAAAATAATAGAGGCTTGATTAATTTAGGGATCGCTCAGTACCAAACTCAAATGCTTGTTAAATTTATAAATATTCGTTAAAAGATAATAAATGCTCCATAAATGTAGAATCAACGTTTAATGGAAAACTGATTATACTTACGGTTCAACAAGTTCAAAGCTCATAAACAGTAGAAACTTTTATTTTCATCAAAAATAACAAAAACAGTGAACACAAAATAAACATTTATTCAGTATAATATGTAATACAAAACAAACTCCCATAACTCAAAAGTAATAACATGTTTTCTGGATTTCTGGTAGCAATCTATTTCAAAAATCAAATAGTCGCAACAAAACTTAAAATGAAAATTGTTAATTTATTGGTATCTATAGGTATTAACAAAACAAAACTTAATTCTAATTCGGAGGAATAAATACTTCAGGCACAAAGAGATCATTGCACAAAGTACATCTGACTCATCCGAGATCGGTGAGATTATCTGAAATAAGAAATGGCATATGTATTTACAGTGAACATACATCAGGAAAATATTAACTTATGACTCACCTATTGAACTAAAAGAGCTTTTTTAGATTTGGCTGGTCGCCCACGACGTCTCTTCACTCCAATTGGAATGGCTTTTGCTTCAGGAGGTGGTGTGGTAAGTTTTAGCCGTATGGCTAATCCCACGAGGTGTTTACAAATCATCATTTTAAAAAATGCCGGACAATCGCATTCACCATTAATCCAATCATTTTGGTCGTTGGGAATTGTTAATGTCCATACACTAAACATAACAGTCTTATATTCGTCAAAATTATCGAAGTCTAGATTCATGCACTTTTCAAGATCTCCGTGGTTCACCTCAGTCGTATTTTTTGAAGGAACGATGTAAACATTGCCCGATGGTGTCGCTTTAGAAACAATTTTTTTCTCTGCTTTAGCCCACTGATAAGATTCTGTCCACAAATGTAGGTCAATAACCGGTTTTAAGTGCACTTCTTTTAATTTTGACGAATAGTTTTTAGACCAAGTGGCTACGTACTCCTTCAGTATCACACAGAATCGGGATAGAGGAAGCCGTTCTCTTAGGGTATTTTCATCTTTGATGACTCTGTTAAATGCCTCTAGGGCGTTGTTTGTACTTGGGCTTTTCTTGTGAACCCCTTCATACCAGTTACGATTCATTTGTAGCCATTCACTTTCAAAATAACGTGAAAAGTCTTTTTGCTCAACCCATTTTGAAAGAAACGTGATGGACGCTTTATCGAATATCTCTTGACTTTTACTTAACTGAAGATAATCAATATCTTGCAAGATTTTAGGTATGTTTTCTTTTGGACGCACACATTGATCAGCTTTTTTCCTTACGTTTTTTTTCATATGAGCCCAACACATCTTTATTGTTACGTTTGGTCCAAATACATTTTTGAAACCATTTTGTATACTGTGGGCCGCGTCACATATTAGTATCGATGGATTAATGGTTTCATTCAAAATTTTCTCTGCACCAGTTCTTAGCGCTTTGAATGCAAAAATGAAATCCTCAGTTTGCTCATTGCTACAAACTGCCACTCCAAAAGTGTGAAACAATCTGGTCTTGTCTGTTGTTCCAAACACCAATAGCGGGAATCCTTGCCATATAAGCTTATAGGTGGCATCTGCATGAACATGGCAAGCATTCTGTGATTGTCTGATTAAATTTTTCGTTGACATACAAAATCGAAAGGAAGGGGGGTCTTCGTAATTCATTTGGTGCGCTATTATAAAAGCCTCATCTTCATTTTCTGGAACTGAAGAGTGATCGATGCAAAACTGCTGTAACTCCCCAAGACTTATCGAGTTCGGACCAAATTTGGACTTTTTTAAAGAAGCCAAATAATTATTTAACTGTTGCTTTTTTGAAATTGGTAAATTATTCTTTGCCAAAATTTCTAAAATCTTTTTTGGTTTTAGTTTTGAATCGTTTTCGAACAGGTTATTTATTTCCGTTTTAGTATGTTCGTTTATTGTAACTGTTGCTTTT
>NW_019419434.1:6933-8606 GCF_000390285.2 Anoplophora glabripennis
AAAATTTACATGCTTCTTAAAATAATAAATATTCGATAAAAATAATAGATGCTTGTTAAATAAAATAATTTCTACATGCCAAATTCATATTGCATCCTAAATTATTAAATATTCGATAAAAATTATATAGGCTTAATAAATGTAACGAACGCTCAGTATCAAATTCAAATGTTTCCTAAATTAAAAAATATTTGTCAAAAAATAATAGAGGCTTGATTAATTTAGGGATCGCTCAGTACCAAACTCAAATGCTTGTTAAATTTATAAATATTCGTTAAAAGATAATAAATGCTCCATAAATGTAGAATCAACATTTAATGGAAAACTGATTATACTTACGGTTCAACAAGTTCAAAGCTCATAAACAGTAGAAACTTTTATTTTCATCAAAAATAACAAAAACAGTGAACACAAAATAAACATTTATTCAGTATAATATGTAATACAAAACAAACTCCCATAACTCAAAAATAATAACATGTTTTCTGGATTTCTGGTAGCAATCTATTTCAAAAATCAAATAGTCGCAACAAAACTTAAAATGAAAATTATTAATTTATTGGTATCTATAGGTATTAACAAAACAAAACTTAATTCTAATTCGGAGGAATAAATACTTCAGGCACAAAGAGATCATTGCACAAAGTACATCTGACTCATCCGAGATCGGTGAGATTATCTGAAATAAGAAATGGCATATGTATTTACAGTGAACATACATCAGGAAAATATTAACTTATGACTCACCTATTGAACTAAAAGAGCTTTTTTAGATTTGGCTGGTCGCCCACGACGTCTCTTCACTCCAATTGGAATGGCTTTTGCTTCAGGAGGTGGTGTGGTAAGTTTTAGCCGTATGGCTAATCCCACAAGGTGTTTACAAATCATCATTTTAAAAAATGCCGGACAATCGCATTCACCATTAATCCAATCATTTTGGTCGTTGGGAATTGTTACTGTCCATACACTAAACATAACAGTCTTATATTCGTCAAAATTATCGAAGTCTAGATTCATGCACTTTTCAAGATCTCCCTGGTTCACCTCAGTCGTATTTTTTGAAGGAACGATGTAAACATTGCCCGATGGTGTCGCTTTAAAAACAATTTTTTTTCTCTGCTTTAGCCCACTGATAAGATTCTGTCCACAAATGTAGGTCAATAACCGGTTTTAAGTGCACTTCTTTTAATTTTGACGAATAGTTTTTAGACCAAGTGGCTACGTACTCCTTCAGTATCACACAGAATCGGGATAGAGGAAGCCGTTCTCTTAGGGTATTTTCATCTTTGATGACTCTGTTAAATGCCTCTAGGGCGTTGTTTGTACTTGGGCTTTTCTTGTGAACCCCTTCATACCAGTTACGATTCATTTGTAGCCATTCACTTTCAAAATAACTTGAAAAGTCTTTTTGCTCAACCCATTTTGAAAGAAACGTGATGGACGCTTTATCGAATATCTCTTGACTTTTACTTAACTGAAGATAATCAATATCTTGCAAGATTTTAGGTATGTTTTCTTTTGGACGCACACATTGATCAGCTTTTTTCCTTACGTTTTTTTTCATATGAGCCCAACACATCTTTATTGTTACGTTTGGTCCAAATACATTTTTGAAACCATTTTGTATACTGTGGGCCGCGTCACATATTAGTATCGATGGATTAATGGTTTCA
>NW_019419435.1:0-654 GCF_000390285.2 Anoplophora glabripennis
GAGCGAACTAAATATAATATATACAAATAAAATTTATACAACACATATTAGCTTGCATATATTTTTTGTGTTTAATGCACGGCAATTAACTTTTTATTTGAATAGAAGTGTCTATTTATTCATTAAGAGCTTGTAAAATTATTGATAAAATCTGGCATCATTGCCACTGCTATGGCGTGATGGTAAAAGTTGGGTCAACTGTCATTACTGTCAACTGTGCTTTGCTCTTATTCCGTAAACATGAATGAACATCCAAGATACAAAGGAAAAGTAATGACTGAAAAGCAATATAAAATGCGTATGAAACAGAGTGTGGATTGATGAGAAAAAAGTGAAAAAAAGTTCAGTGTATGACAGTGATACCAGTGATACGTCGCCTTGTCAAATTGAAGATTATGACAGAACATCTATACTGTTCGTTCTATTGCAACGAAATCCTTTCAATTTTTGTTTCAAATTGCTATTATATTGCATTAGACCACGAAAAATTTATTTAATATTAATTATTACTACATATGTTTTCGACTAGAATAATTATATAGTCTATAATCGAGCTATTCAAATATAGCGCGTCAGTCGAAGCGTTAAATACAGCGTACAGTGTTGCCATATTTCCTTTCATTGGATCAGATGTTTGTTCAAATTTGTCAAAAC
>NW_019419435.1:2317-6711 GCF_000390285.2 Anoplophora glabripennis
ATTATTGGTCTTTCAACAGTCCGATAATTATTTACCTTTAAACTTCCTTTAATTATCAACTTTATTGTTTTATTGTATCAAAGATAAGTGCATAAACTTATATACTGTTTATCAAAAACAAATTTATTTAAATATTCTAAAATTGTTTAAACAACAATTATATTCAAAATATGTCGAAAATTAGTAATTAATTAATTAATTATTAATTTAATTCTCATTTCTTTTATGATTAAAGTATAATTCAAATATTATTTATTATTTAAAATATGAACAAATGGGAAATTAACTCATTATATTACAAAAATACAAAATTATGGTACAAAAATTCGACCAATGTTTGAACAAGCGCCCGAGCTGTCCTAATTGACAAATTCGAATTTTGCGTTTGAAAGCTTGAGAGCCCTTCTACATGTGATTAACTTTTCAAGTATCTAAGGGCCTTGATTTTTGCTGTGCAAAATTTTGAAAATTTGCAATTTTTTTCAAAATTTGGATTGCAAAATTATTATGCAAAATCTATAGAACCCATTTTGATGAAATTTGGTGTGGTGATTCTACATAACATGAAGTTTTCTTGAGCCAAGTATGAAGGTCCTATACCCAATTTAAAGAACCCAAAAAGCCAAAAATCTCCGTGGATATACGATTCACCCAAATATGGACCCTTCTTCCGTCTGGACATATATTTTCTTGGTTATTTAATTTTTTATATTTTTTTAAGCGTATTTCGTTATGACGCGACATTTTTTTCTCAGTTTTTGATTATTATAAATCTGTCAAGACTCGTAGATTGTTTTTTGTTGGATATTTTATAGCAATAAATAAATAAATAAATAATATGTAGTATAAACAAATACCAGATACAGACATCTTCTAAAAGAATGGTTGCTTAAGGGTTTTGGGCAAAGTTCTCTTGTACGCGGAAAAATATTTGTATTGTCATTTGCATGTGTATACAACTGACCTAAACGAGCCTGTATATAACAAGAGAGCCGCCCACGATTATTAAAAGGAACAGCTGGCTCGGAGGCTCGAGGGAGTTATTACAATATTATGTAAACCGATTCAGATGGATTACAACTCTGATACTTTGTTGCAGCTAGAGCGAGCCGTCTGATTTATAGCCCGAGCGACAAATGCGCTTAAAATTTGTCCTAACCCTAGTTTTACATCGTTTAATAGACTGATGCCTCTAATAGAGCGGCTTACATTCAAAATGGAATCAATGTACATGATGAACGAAACAAACTATTATGCCTTTTTGTTTTATAAGTATTTTTTGTTCATATAATACTTAATAAGAATCCACATTATGCGGAAGTTGACTGTCGGGCATAAACATAGCTAATTGTAGTTGTATAGAACTGAACACTTCCATTTGACTTATAGGAACTTTGTAAAACTTTTAATGTTGAACTTTGTGCAAAACCGTACTTATCGTATCAACTTCGACGTCCCACGTTACGTGGGTGTTGTATAATAATGAAAACGTAATATTGACAGTTGGTTGAAGGTAGCACAAAAACAAACGCTTAGGTGGGGAATTCTGGAAGGAAACCTAAATAGTTGAAGTGAGAACAGTGCAGAGACGGGAGTAAGGCGATTTTGAGAAATTTTTGAGATTAAGGAATAATCCTGACGTGATTTCTGTTGGCTCCATCGTTTTTTTTGTATGCCTGTGTTATTATTTAATCAATTTATTCAAACTGAAATTAATGTGGTTGTTAAAAATAGCTAAGTAGATGCTGTCTACATATTTTACTAAAGCATTGATAAAGTTATTCAATATATTATACTATTTAAAAAACTTTATTATAAACTGTTAAATCTATTCCTAAATATGTTAAATATACTGTTAAAATTCGAGTTTATATAATATAGAGAGAAACGACAACTGTATATTGTATACAGACACATAATCTTCTTTACATTTCCAGGAATACAGCAGGGGTCGAATCTGGGACCTTTATTCTCTTTTATCGTAAATGACATGCCAGATATAGTTCAGTATTCAAACTGGCAGCTATTTGCATATGATTTTAATATTTATAAGCATTGAATATGGTTGTTACTTTTACAAAATGACTTAATAATACTTTAATATACTTTGCAATGGTCGGAACCACATAAATAATAAAATATTAAAATCTACCACCGTTAATCGCATCTTTCGCATTGTTTTCCCACAAATTTGGAGATCACATCGTACATATGGAGAGGGGATATGCAGAAAGTATGCAGAATGCAATACAACCAGTAGTTTATTTCGGATTGTTTCGAGTGTCGGTCGTAATGGCAGATTTTACGAATTTTGAATGTGCGGAAATGGTGGTTTTATATAGAGAATATTTACGAAACACGAATGCCGCTGCAGCAGAATATCGGATGTGATAAACTCATTAGGAGTTTAGAGTTTATAGGTTAAGGGTTTATGGGTTGGGTTTATGAGTTTGAGATTGAGCGTTTAAATCCAAGTGCTTTTAGTAAGTATAGTACTTTAAGACCTCATTAATGGTTTCAGCAAAAAAGAAACATTTCCATGTAACATAACCTCAAATATGTAAAAAATTCGCACTTTTAGGTTAGGATATCTCGAAAACCGGAGCCAATTGAGAAATTTGGACCTCGGATTCGAGTTCAGCGCACCGAAATCCTTCGGGAAAGTATATTCGTGTTGTTGGGTTAAAAACTCGTCGGCCTGTGTTATTTTACGCACGTTTTGAATCACCTTTATACCCAATAAGGTGCTTTGCGTATGGGAAATTTCTAGTAAATTGAATATAAAATAAAATTCCGTCCTTCCTTTGCCATTGTTATCCCACCAGCCAACTATAAATAGGGCAGAGCGTGCTGTACCGGCTTTTTAAATCCGATCTAATTAAGCCCGGAGTCGCCCGGAGCCGGGAAACTGAATTAGACATTCTTAGTATTATCCCCAATAAAACGGCATCTGTGGCCGACCGCAAAGGGGCGGCTGCACCAGAGGGGCTTTATTAAAAATTGTAAAATTGTTTTTGTTCCTTTTGTGCGGTCACGAAATGGAAGTTAATCCGGTGCAGCCCGTGACCCTTCCGGAAAAAACGTTTTTATCCGACCGGGAAAGAGCTTAATTGCGTTTAACGATTGTAATTTGGAATTAATTTATAATTACAAGACTGTTTGCATAAAATGTTAAGGGACTGGAATACAGAAGACATTTCAAATTATTACTGACAATAATTCGGTAATTTTCGTGCATAAAATTCATACAATAAATAGAACATGAAAAATAAACTTTTTTTCTATGAGCCATGGGTCTATAGTCTATTTCTGAGATACAAAACGTCAAAGATTATTTATAAAGTCAACTTTCAGTCATAACTTTTCACAAAAAACGCCATAATGTATTAAAATTTGACATTGATAAGTTTTTAAAGGCAATACATGTGTAGGTTTAGTTAGTTTTGGTCACCTGCTAGAGGTTCCTAGCTGTGACCTCACCCTGGACATTTTAAGAAATTTTATTCCTAAGGTTAAATCTTTTACGGTGTAGAACACCATTTTAAAAACGGCGCCTTTGCTGAAAACGTCAGAAACGAACAATTTTTATATTTCACATTTTTTTATAACTCTTAAAACAAAAAAGTAAAAGGTCAAAATATAGTGAATCACCCTGTACAGGGTATCCAGAAATTAGAAAGAAAACGATATATTTCTTATTTAAAAAGTTAGAAAAATTCATTTTATTCCGTTTTAATACTTGCTAACAAAGCTTCATAAAGATGCAAAAGTTTACTAAAGTATCTTTATATATTTTTTTTTCCTCCCAGAAAACTACCCTTAATATATGGTCCTTTCCTTTCCAGCCCCCTGTATATTGCAGAGTAGAATCTGGTTTACTTTGGTAAATCAATTGAGGCACGCTCTCAGCGATTTAATCAAGATACCCTTTTTTAATGTAAAAAAATCAGAGTGCTGGGGGTTTTCGAGATCGTTGATTCCGTCTGGGGGCCTACAGTCGTGCATACGTCATATTATAAGATGATTTCGAAAAGAGAGCTCCGAAAAACCCCCTGATGCAATTTTCGGCTCGTTTACGCGAAATTTACAGGAAAACTCTCGGAGATGACGTCCATGTCCAGGTTCTGGTGCACCAGGTGTCCGGGGAGTGCTCGCCGACGCCAGATTAGGAATCAGCGACCCGAAAAACCTCCGGGTGTCAAGTCTCGTTGCATTTAAGAGTGAAATTCAGGAGCAGCCTCGGAGATGACGTTCATCATCAATCCTAAGCTCCAGGTCAGCGATGGACCAATTTGAAGGTCATATTCGGGATCAGCGACCTCGAAAACCCCCAGGACCCTGTTTTAAGTACAATCCAGGCATTATTAACCGAGTTATGAATTTTTTCTAAGTGA
>NW_019419435.1:7759-8658 GCF_000390285.2 Anoplophora glabripennis
AAAAAAATTGCAAATTTTCAAAATATTGCACAGCAAAAACCAAGTCCCTTAGATACTTGAAAATTTAATCACATATAGAAGGGCTCTCAAGCTTTCAAACTTTTTTTGAAAAATTCGAATCCGTCAATTAGGAGAGCTCTGGCGCTTGTTCAAACATTGGTCGAATTTTTGTACTTATAAACAATTAGAATAACTTTGCGAATATTCAATCAAATCAATTTTTTAAAGCACGTTTTAAAAGTTATTGGAAAGACACTTCTTAAAAAAAAACAGATCGATTGGTCAATTAGTTACGTAGTGATAGCCGATGAAAGTTAACCGTCTTTTACACTAAATGTACTGGGACATCCGGGCTAATTTTTCGAAAAATACCTTTGGTATTCCGAGTACTTACCAGGTCTAAGTTTGCAACACTTTTCTTCATTGGCAACCTACTTTAAAACGTGTTCAAAGTTATTTATGAAAGCGAACAATTCAAGAAAATCGTACGGGCGGTGGTGGTGGGGGAAGCAGAGAGCGCGGCCGCTTCGGCCTGCTCGAAATTGAATGGACGAATTCAAAACCGCGACGCGCTTAAAAATTTGTAATATCTCAGCTTCTAGAGGTCCGATTTTGATGATTTTTTTTAAATCGATGTCTCGCGATTAAAAAAAAAAACAATTAGCGTATTTTCAAATGCCTAGCGTTAATAATTATATTATTGGTCTTTCAACAGTCCGATAATTATTTACCTTTAAACTTCCTTTAATTATCAACTTTATTGTTTTATTGTATCAAAGATAAGTGCATAAACTTATATACTGTTTATCAAAAACAAATTTATTTAAATATTCTAAAATTGTTTAAACAACAATTATATTCAAAATATGTCGAAAATTAGTAATTTAATGAGTTAATTT
>NW_019419436.1:0-6152 GCF_000390285.2 Anoplophora glabripennis
ATAAAGACAAGACCACCTCGTATCTGTGACCAGTGCATATTCTATGGGGCAGTGATAACATGTTTGGGTAGTGATAAACTCAAAATGGGTAGTGATAAATTTTTAATTACTCTATTTAATTGAAGAATTTATTACTTACTATTTTGTTATATTAAATATAATTCATAAATAAGACTATTTGAGTATACCAAAGGATTCAAAATGCTTATTTTACGCGCTCGTTTTCGACTTTTAATTTTGAAATAGGTCGCAATTTTGAAATTGGGGTTTGGATTGAGGGTATTTGTTGAGCACCTCAATAGTTATCTTTTCCTGTAGTTTCATCCAATTTCAGTCAAATTCGTACTTTTTATTTAATGCTGAAAATTTTGCAAATTTTTTTTCACCGCTAATTTTGCAATGTAAAAAAAATTTTGCGAGCTTTCGCAAAATCTATCCTTGTAAATTACCTCAGGAGCAAACTCGATAAGAATGCCTCATGTCGATTAGAGGCTTTTTTTCGGAGATATAAGCAAAAAACTGAAAAAAGAGCAATTTTTTTATTATAAACAATATGACGCTCGACCTTTACAAATACACCAATTTTGACTTTTATTCTGTGTATTTTTTACTTAATTTTAAGCCCATAAAAATCGAGGTAGGCCCGATTTTTGAAAAAAAAAACTAATTCACCCGTACTATAAATATAAAGACAAGACCACCTCGTATCTGTGACCAGTGCATATTCTATGGGGCAGTGATAACATGTTTGGGTAGTGATAAACTCAAAATGGGTAGTGATAAATTTTTAATTACTCTATTTAATTGAAGAATTTATTACTTACTATTTTGTTATATTAAATATAATTCATAAATATGACTACTTGAGTATACCAAAGGTTTCAAAATGCTTATTTTCATAGTATTTTCAAACTTTTTTCTTCTTTTTTTGCAGCACATATTTTGCAATTTCTTTGTTAGNCTGAAAATTGTGCACATTTTTTTTCACCGCTAATTTTGTAATGTAAAAAAAATTTTGCGACCTTTCGCAAAAGCCTATCCTTGTAGCAAATTTCCTCAGGAACAAAATCGATAAGTATACCTCATTTCGATCAGAGGCTTATTTTCGGAGATATAACGCTCTACCTCTACAAATACAGAAATTTAGACTTTTATTATGTGTATTTTTTACTTAATTTTAAGCCCATAAAATTAGAAGTAGGCCCGACATTTAAAAAAAAAACTAATTTGCCCGGACTATAAACAAAACTACCTCGTATCTGTTACTTGTTTTAACGTAGCACATTCCTATTTAAAAAAAATATTTACTACAACTTCACCTAGTTTGCTTTACTCCGCAATCTGATTTCATTTATCCCATCCAATCAACGTTCCAAGTTTTAATTTAGGCAAACAATTTTTCCGATTGGATCCAGACCGCAAGTTTAAATAACTTTCGGTGGGAATTAATTTTTGCGTTGTCTGGCGGATGGAACGATGCCCCGAAAAACGTAGTTATCCCGTAAGACCTACAATTTCCCGAAGAACCTCCGTTTTAGAGCCATTCAGCCGGCAGCTGTTATATACTCATCAGGATTGCCGGAAAGTTTGAAAACTTCTCGACCCTTCGCGACATTCATGTCACTAATGATTATATCATTTCGACTATAC
Source organism: Anoplophora glabripennis (assembly GCF_000390285.2). NCBI lineage: Eukaryota > Metazoa > Arthropoda > Insecta > Coleoptera > Cerambycidae > Anoplophora > Anoplophora glabripennis. Next base: position 1,651 of record NW_019419436.1, read on the forward strand.
TAATCTTTCTTCTTTGGAATTGCCGCGATTAGGGGGGTCCCTATCCATTAATTGTTACTTTGATGAGGCCAATCGTGTTTTCCTCACCAGAACGCATTCTTAAAATTAAATTAGTTAGATTGCCCTTCTACATACGTAGATCTTGTTTTCATTAATGCAACAATTAATGCTGTCATAAATATATCAAAGACCAGAAAGGATGATTGAGAGAAGAGTCTTCCAGTTAAAGCCAATCTAGTTGTAAGGGTAATTAAGTGTAGCTATTAAATTTTTTGCAACTTCAACAACAGTCAACTGACAACATATCAAATCTAAACAGCGCTAGGTTTTCTTGCTGCTTTAATTAGGCTAGGAATATCTCATGTAACTTTAACTCTTGATTACCAGCGTATGAGGGTCGCTAGGGTAACGCCAATGCTGACGAGTTGAAGGAATTATTGACCTTATCATATCATAAGCAATATCGATAAGTTTTACTAACAATGAAACAAATAATTTCCAAAACGCAGTGTATGGAGATGTAAACTATGCGTTATCAGAGTGTTTTGGGGGAGAAAAAGATTTGAAAACTAGAAGCTGGAGGTCCACAGCAGACTTTTGGATTGTAACGGGGGAAAAGAATATACTACTGAAAAATATAAAGTGAATTACTTATTTAAAATTCGCAAAAAAATGAAGGACGTAATAATTCCTCATGGTTGTTAGATAGTAGACAATTGTTTGTAATTCTTAAATTGTATTGCCATTACTTTGTGCAAATTGATTCATTGCAATATGCAAAACTACATAATTATATTAATATTTGCATTTTATTTATGGTTTTGTCAATGATAGTTCTTCAGAAATACTAGTATATATCGAATTTACTCTGAAATAATATATCCTCAGCTTATTACACCTCGTTTATAGCTCCCAATTTTTTCGAATAGCATGGATTTTCCTGAAAATTTGGATACAAGCTCATCTGACCCCCACTTCAAAAGTTATATTGTCTAGATGTATTTTAAAGATTCAGTTCATGTTCAAATATGTTGGATAAAGTTCCTTTCATGTTTTTTAATATAATTTATGAAATTTAATTACTTTTATAAACTTTTATTGGTTTTCAAATGATCTATGATATACTATTGCAACTTTGCAGCCACCCAAAAAACCCTTATGGAAGACATACCCCTCATAAAAAACCCTACTCCTTATAGAAAAATTTCCTAAAAATTATATGTGAATATGATGATATAATTAATTTTTTTAATTTTATTGAATTTATTCTTAATATTTTTTTATTAAATTTATATCAAATAAAAAAATATATATAATAAATGGATACGTGTGTGTATGTATATTATTAAAATACTTACTCAAATCAGTTCACAAGTGCTCCAAAATACACAAAGATGATGGTAATTTACCCGCACCGAAAATTTTACCGAAAAAATACGATTAATATTTTTCCTATAACTTTTGTAATTTTACTTATTTTACTCAAAAAACCATTTTGTAGGGAATTTAAAGCACTTTAAGTTCTTAGATTTGCAGTTTTTTTGAGCCCATCGTTTTTTAGATGTAAGCTAAAAGGGCTCAGGAAAGGCAGTCTTGTAGCTTAGTTTTGAGCTTCTAAGGGTCATAACTTAGTTAAATTTTGTCCTACAAAAATTAAAAGATGCAAATTGTTCAGCAAGAAAAACCTACAATTTCTTATTCTATCATTTTTTTATAAATGTTAATTTTTGAAATATTTTGAAAAAAAGCGATTTTTTTTAAAATTGAACAATTTTATTCAAAAGTAAATGAATTTCTTATTTAATTTAGGCTTCTAAAATCGTTTAAATTCCCTGAATATACTGTTAATACATAAATAAAGTAAATTGCAGAAGGAATACATTTAATTTTTTTCCGTCAACTCATTAATTTTAATACCAATTTTTTTTTTCTCAAAAATCAAGGCAATCATTTTATTTTGATTGTAACTTCATTAGTTTTCATGGTAATAACTTCTGCCACCACTCAATTTAAAGGTCTTTTGAAGAACTTTAATAGGTGTTATACAAGTTTTCTTCGAAAAACCTTTAATTTTTTCCTACAGGACGTTGAACGTTTCGATTATAGCTATCTTCGCAATTGACTTCAACTTCAGGGAGTCATAACTCAGGTTCTATACCATCAACAAAAATAAAAAAGCAATCTCTTTGCTATTTAATTACCTTCATTTTTGCCTGTGATCATTTTTTTGATCAAACTTTGTAGTTTTGGAGATATTCGCGAAAAATGGCTCAAAAACACATTTTTTGGGCTAAAAACGAACATGTTTAGGCGCAAATAACTCAAAAAATATCAACTGTACAAAAAATTCTTATAGAACATTTTTTGCTTAGAATTCGTCCCTCTATCGAATCGTGAGGTTATTTTTAATAAAAAAAAATCCCACCCTCCAGAAGTGGTGGCATCCTCCCCTAGGGTAAAAGCACACATCGGCACTATATAAGTTTTGTTTCTTAGGCTATTCCCTAGCTACAGTTCAAATTTCACGTCAATCCATTCCATCCGAAAAAATTGGTCTACTCTACAGAAAATTGCTCAATTATGGGATTCTTCTTCTTCTTCTTACAAGACATCTAAATTTAGTTGCACGATCGCTTGGTAAGTGGTGTCTCGTAGAACAACGTTAGAGTTGTTTTTGGGTCAAAATTAGCATTTTCGTCATAAATTCTCAGTATATGCGTCACTTTTACCAAAAATTAGGTTAGTTATGTGTTTGGGTATGGGTATTAGGATAGAATAGGTTAGGTTAGGTTTTTAATTGATTAGGAATTGCATTTGACTGCTTAAAACCAAACTCAAATTTGTGTTCAGGACAAATTTGAGACCTGAAACTGTGTCATTCTTCAATATAGGGTGTCCGGAAACGAAACTGTCGTATCTGAAGTACCTAGTTCTCTTGGTTGAAATTAAATGGATTTAGATCATTTTACCTCCTATTAATTTTTTTATTACAAGTTTTATACACCTTCATAAGACTCCGTATACGAGAGTTTTTGGTATAGTCAAACTTGGTTATAAACTTATTTTTTACATAAAACATAGATGTTATTTTGTGTTTCTTGGTATAGTTTTTGTATTGATAAGAGGTTTTGAGAAATACCAAGAAAAGAGATTAATTTAAATTTTCTACACTAGAAATTATCTGTATTAGAAAATTTTTAAATCCATTACTGTATACAACAACGTATTTTAACGATATGGAACAAGTAGAGCTTTTTACAATGCATAAAGTAAGTTTACAGAAAACATGTTTTCCCAAAATATCTATTAACGAAGAACTATACGAAAAAAATTTAAAAACTGATTTTGGTATTTTCAGCAACCTCTGTTTTAACAAAAAATAAACTTATATTCATATTCAGCAACCCCAAAAACATCACCATTAATTTCTTTGAAATGTCTCTAAGGAATTATCTGAAGAGATAAATATAATGCACCGTAGCTGTTTAAGGAAACAAAATTGGATTAAGGTAACTTGATCTACTTGCAAATTAGTTTGAATCACGCACATCATTAAAGTATGGCTTAATAATAATCTTGATTTGTCATTTTTCTTTTTATTTTTGTATTTATTAAGTTCTTGCAGCCATACTAAAAAGAAAATTAAATTTTCGTCATTTTGAAGATTTATTGGGAACTTTTTTTATGTAAAACCTGGTGCCTATTTGCTCAAATACATCAAGTGACTTGTCAGTTGAAATTTTCATTTATTGTAAATAAAGTTATAAAAAAAATGTTTCGTATAAATGTTATTAGTTTTTTATTCTTTATTAAGTTTAGGGGAAAAAAGTATAGCTTCCCATTTGAAAATCCAAAGTTAACCTCGCTATCCTTGAAAACATGGTCAAAATCAGAAAGCTGTGACGCTATTTAGTTTGCCTCCTACTCTGACTAACATTGTCTATTTGACACATTTTTTCATAGAATGCACCGTTTTCGAAATATATAGCTTCCTCAATTTAAATGGACCACCCAGTATATAACCGATTGCGGGACATGTATACAAAATTGAACGCATATTGAAATACAACCTGATAAACATATTACCATTTTGCACGCTCAGGCAATATCTTTATTGAGTTTTTTGAACATTGTTGACGGCCTATTGTTAAATTAGGTTGGTAGTGGCAAAATAAAATACTGTCATAACCGGGAACAGGAGTACATTCCCAGATAAAAATATTTTATTTGTGGTGCATAAGTGCATAAGAAATGTTGTTAAAAGTCAGAGGGTCGCTTGATTTTTCGGCGAACCGTGACGCGGCGGAAGGGTGGGGGAAGCAAACGACAACGAGTCCGAAGAAAATGACGATAATATTCATAGTCCTGCCGTTAAAAAAGGGAAATTCGCTTGAAAATAATATATTTAACAACCTGTAACACCGTTGTTTTTCAACGAATCCTGACGATTTTTTTTAACTTAAAGCTCTTTTCATAAGCTTTCCGAATATGTAATAATATAT
>NW_019419436.1:6777-8716 GCF_000390285.2 Anoplophora glabripennis
TTTGAACTGCCTATTCCTGATTTAAACCATCTGCAGGCTCGACTTATAGACAAGATTCGTGAAATTAACAATACCCCGAGCATCTTAGAAAATGTCTTTAATTCTTTGAGGAACAGGTGTGAAAAGTGCTTGGAACAAGGAGGGGGACACTTTCAGCAGCTGCTTTAATTTATTGTTATAACAAGGAGGGGGACACTTTCCGCAGCTCCTTTAATTGTTTGTTATTGTTATCACGATTATTCTTTAAAATAAAGTTATATAGTCATTAACGTTATTGAAACTGACAGCTGCTATACAGCTCGTTGAGAAATGAGGTTAAGTTGGTCGCTATAAGCTACTCCCTACGTCCAATGTGTCAGAGCCAACTTCGACCACGTTTTTATTTGAACGCTCGTTACAAACATATAAATAAATAATTATTGAAATGGCAAAATTTTTTAAGTTGCAGACAACTAAATATTCTGATGCAGCTCATTTCGCTTTAAAAAAGTTTACATTAATGCACATAAATATAAGAAGTAACTTACTTTCCTTAAAGATTATTAAAATTATATTAAAGAAAGCTATGATGCTCATCTTCACATAAAAATAAATAATATTTCCACACTAAAAACGACTATCTTGAACCTCCAGTGAGTTGTAGGTTCTTGCATGTTAATAAAACAGATTAAATCATTAACATCATTTCAGAAAGGTTGAGATTATTACTTTTATACTTGAACTAATAACTAGCTTAATAGATTTCTTATATCAACTTTTACCCCTTCATAACAACCGAGTCTAGCGAACCATTTTACTAAATATTACGGCAAGGGATTTCTTGAGCTTTCGCGCTCACTGAAATTTAAAGTCTAATAAAAGTTACCCTATTTACAAACTGGAAATCTCTTGACTCTGTCAGAACACTCCTTAGATCGGATTGGATTCAATTTTAGTGGAGAAAATTCCCGCGCTAGATGTAACCGAGCTGAGTCTCAGAAACAAATTATGTGCCCCAGGTTAACACCCAGAAAAATAGCGTTTCTAGAAATAGTCGAGTAATAGTAACTGTACGGGATACTTTTTTATGTTTTAAACTTAGTCCGCAGAGTAGTTTTGATATAATACAAGATTACTGACAAATGTCTTCTGAGTATGAGTATTGATGTCAGGAATTATAATAATGATCTCATAATCTTGTCTTCCGTTTCTTACTCCCTTCTACGTCCACAAAACGGTTTTCTTTTATCGGTAAATACACAATACATATACAAAATAAGTACTCTTCATTTAGGATAACATTTACTATGCAAAAATACATACAGGGTGGCCAAATGAAAACGAAACAGTCATTTTCAGGAACTACGTCAAGATTGTAGAAAAACGCTCAGACCCGTCGATTTTAGATTGAAGGGGGACATTCTTTGCTGGTATTTTTGACTCCGCCACTTTCACCCCCAAGCAAGGGTAAGCATCACCCCAAAATATTTAAATGCCATTGGGGGTTGATTAATATTTCTTTTGAAAGCTCTTACAATTCTCTTTACAACAGACATTAAATTTTATAATTCCGCTCAATACTTATTAAGAATTTTTATTTTAAAGTTGAAATTTATGTACAAATAATTAGTAACGGTAAAAATGTCAGTCATTCGAGTTAAGTACGCCAATGGTATAAATTTAGTATTTCTAACGTTACATTGGTTTTTCGCGATTTGTTATCACTTTCGTAAAAAAAATTGTAAAAAACAGAAAAGAATGCTATACACACACAATGAACGTAAAATTAGTGGATTCCAAATTATTATCTAGTATTATTTGGAAGCGTTGGTTGGTAGTTTATTTAATTGCGTTTTTGAAAATTAAACATTATGGTTTATTCCAATGCGGAAAGGGTAGATATCATTTCGCTTTACTTTATGAACGATAAATGTGCGAATAGAACAGCTCAGCTATTTAA
>NW_019419437.1:0-8611 GCF_000390285.2 Anoplophora glabripennis
GGAAATTACGATATCTCATCTCTTTGTACATCTTTTCTTGTACATGGTGACTAAGCATTATCCATTCAAGTCTCTGTAATCTTTGTTATTGTGTCAATATTTCATGGGATAAAGTGCATCTCATTAAATTTACAAAAATTCTCTTTTGGAACACTTTCTTTATTTAATTGAAATGAAAAGGTCTGTTTTGTTCGAGAACAAACACACGAAAAAGGTTTTTTCACACAGCTGTTGCTTATTAATTTAATTGGATAAATTGTATCAATCAACCAGTTTTGTAGACATTCCATTTCAGACTTGAATTTTATTCTCAATAGAGTCCTCAGGGTATGTTTCCCCCGTCAAAGTAGACTTCCAACCCCATGTCTTTTGATGGAGGCAATGTCTGTCCAAGAATCAGCCAAAATCGTCGTAGAAGAGCGTCTGAAACAACGGTAATTTGAAATATGTAGTGATTTCTCTTGGAACGCTTCTTAGTTATTAATACCAACCACTTAATTGGTACATTGGTACATAGCTTTCTAATAAAAAACTTACAATTTTTAATTTTTTGGGGCACAGTATTTTCGAAGTTATATATTATGAACTACATACATCTGAAATGATAAATGTCCTCTGTCATTATTAAAATAACCTGACAAAAAAACCTGCATAATTAGAGAAACTAATTGCCTTTATTAATAAAAATTATTCATCAAGGAATTCTTGTATAAATGTAGTCAGTCTTAAATTTTTTTGGATGATGCAAAACCTGTTTACTTTAATATTCAAAGCACTTTTGAACAGAGATAAATTCACTTCTCTTTGCTTTTATGAGCTTGTATTCAAAATAAATCAGCAACACGTGTTCATATGTTTTCTTAATTTTATTCTCAGTACATAACTTTTTAAAGACAGACTGACTTCATATCACGATTGGAATCATAAAAAAGACATTTGTTGACGGACAGAATGGAGGTTTACTGTTTTGTAAAAAGCACTTTGATTAAAATTTATCAAGAGTTGAAAATGGTGTCAACTATCCTTGAAAACTTCAAATGTTGGTATGTTTTAAAGAAGGAATTGATATATCTACAAGAATTTTAACACAAATCGGAAATCTCCCCGTTAGTAAGCTATAAAACTAATTTAATAAGAAAATCCAACCTAAAAATTGTATTTAATGTTCGTTTGCTTAATCAGTATTGATGGGCGGATCTGTTTTGAGGTGGATGTGAGAGGGGGCAAGCAAATTTTTTCTGGATTACCTTCTGGAGTACCACTCACATAATAAAATTGTAGATCCCTAGATCTGTGCGAGGTTCGAAACATTTTCAAAATTGCAAAAATTTTAAAGAATACCTATTTTATCTGAGTTTTTTACTTATATCTTGGAACCTATGCATTTTGGAAGAATATTGAAGAGGAAAAAAGTTTTAGAATTGAATTTTGCTGTAAGTTAAAAATGTTTAAATTTATTACCGATGTTGCAAAATAGCAATAATTGACGAAGAAAAGGCAAATTAAGTGTTAAGTTTTAAAAATATTTTAATTGCTCCGAGGGCATTCTAATTTTGGTAAAAAAAACACACAAAATTTCATTAAAATCGGTTCGATAGTTTTTACAAAATAATTTTTTGAAAAAAATTTTGAAAACATTTTTCGAATTTTCAAAATATTGCGCAGCCTCAATTAAAGCATTTTTTCACATTGAAAAAACTGCTCAACCTTTCAAATGGTTTTTGAAAAATAGAAATTTGTTGATTAGGACCGACATAGTAAATTTTTAAAGTTAACACTCTTTTTTTATTTTTAAACAATTAGATTACATTTATCAATTTGCAATTTAGTTTTTTTCAAAAATTACAATTTAAAGTATTCGATAAAAAAATTAATTTCCAAATAAATTTTCTTTTAATTTGTTTAAACAAAAATTATTTAATTAATTGTAATAATTATAACTAAATACATTCATATTCAGAGTATTGAAATATATACGTAAATAAATTTTTTTCATNCTTTACATAATCCTGACAGTTGCTGATGAGTTTCAAACCGAAAAAGCTTAAATATTCATTAATATAGGTATTATATGCTTGTTATTCTGCAAAAATTACCCGCTTCATAATTTTGCCGAGATCTATTAAAGATTATTGCAATGAAGCGGGAAATTTCACAAAAAATATGTACACTGTAAAAAATCGGTGTCAGTGAAAGCAATAAAGTTTTGGAGTGAATCCAATGAGTGAAATTATTGAGTACATTTTCACTCAATATTGGGCATTTTGATCATTTTACTCATTTGTGATTATTTAAACTAAAACTGATTACTTTTACTTAAATATACAGGGTCGGAAAGTCCCCATGGTTCATCGGCCGTTACGTGAGAGCGATAAAGTAAGTCATAGAAATCCGTGCGATAGAGAAAGATGGCTATAATGAAGGCCCATTTCGCCCTACCACAAATTTGATGTGGTTCTTATTTGTGGAAGGGCGAAATGGGCGGTGACTATTAGACGCTTTCATTATAGCCATATTTCTCTATCGCACGGATTTCTATGACTTTCTTTATCGTTCTCACGTAACGGCCGATGAACCATGGGGACTTTCCAACCCTTTAGCTACTCCTTAAATAAATTCTTCACGTAAACTCGTATTTGGTGCACTTGTACCTAAATCAGAGTAATCCTCATTTCTGAGTGATCCCACCCTTTTTCATATCTAGATGGATTGTCTTTGTCTGTTCCCATCGTCTCATTAGGTGACCGTGGCATGGTGGATGGCAGTATGGCGTATGGTGTGCTTTGGAGTTGAACAAGTATCGGTTTAACTGGTTATTCTAGTGGAAATTATATTTAAATGCAGTGATTTAATTACAATAATTAAAGACAATATATTAAGTCTCGATTAATATTTGGTTAAATAAACGGATAGTTTAATTGTTACCTATAATTACGTACTATATAGGTTATAGCAATTTATTCGTTCGATCGGTTCACCGGTTCCTTTAAACGAGACCTAAAACATTGTCTCTAAAGTAGATCTGTGTAGCTTGCAATTAGTAGTTTATGACTTTAATACAATGATATTTAAATTACAATTTAAAGAGAATATAAACCAAGTCTGTGTAAAAAATTATTCAATAATAATTAAATTTAAATCATATTATAGAAAAAGTCACTCAATTGATAGTTAGCAGTAACTCGGATTTGAGTAAAACTCAATCATTTCTGATGCAATAGTATCACTCAGTTGTACTCATACATACAGAAATTGATACATTATTGAGTAAAATTGGGTGAAATTTGAGTGAACTTTTTTTACAGTGTACTTTGTGGAAATTACGATATCTCATCTCTTTGTACATCTTTTCTTGTACATGATGACTTAGCACTATCCATTTAACTCTCTGTAATCTTTGTTATTGTATCAATCTTCCATGGAATAAAGTGCATCTCATTAAATTTACAAAAATGGCTTTTTTGAAACACTTTCTTTATTTAATTGAAATGAAATGGTCTGTTTTGTTCGAGAACAAACACACGAAAAAGGTTTTTTCACACAGCTGTTGCTTATTAATTTAATTGGATAAATTGTATCAATCAACCAGTTTTGTAGACATTCCATTTCAGACTTGAATTTTATTCTCAATAGAGTCCTCAGGGTATGTTTCCCCCGTCAAAGTAGACTTCCAACCCCATGTCTTTTGATGGAGGCAATGTCTGTCCAAGAATCAGCCAAAATCGTCGTAGAAGAGCGTCTGAAACAACGGTAATTTGAAATATGTAGTGATTTATCTTGGAACGCTTCTTAGTTATTAATACCAACCACTTAATTGGTACATTGGTACATAGCTTTCTAATAAAAAACTTACAATTTTTAATTTTTTGGGGCACAGTATTTTCGAAGTTATATATTATGAACTACATACATCTGAAATGATAAATGTCCTCTGTCATAATTAAAATAACCTGACAAAAAAACCTGCATAATTAGAGAAACTAATTGCCTTTATTAATAAAAATTATTCATCAAGGAATTCTTGTATAAATGTCGTCAGTCTTAAATTTTTTTGGATGATGCAAAACCTGTTTACTATAATATTCAAAGCATTTTTGAACAGAGATAAATTCACTTCTCTTTGCTTTTATGAGCTTGTATTCAAAATAAATCAGCAACACGTGTTCATATGTTTTCTTAATTTTATTCTCAGTACATAACTTTTTAAAGACAAACTGACTTCATATCACGATTGGAATCATAAAAAAGACATTTGTTGACGGACAGAATGGAGGTTTACTGTCTCGTAAAAAGCACTTTGATTAAAATTTATCAAGAGTTGAAAATGGTGTCAACTATCCTTGAAAACTTCAAATGTTGGTATGTTTTAAAGAAGGAATTGATATATCTACAAGAATTTTAACACAAATCGGAAATCTCCCCGTTAGTAAGCTATAGAACTAATTTAATAAGAAAATCCAACCTAAAAATTGTATGTAATGTTCGTTTGCTTAATCAGTATTGATGGGCGGATCTGTTTTGAGGTGGATGTGAGAGGGGGCAAGCAAATTTTTTCTGGATTACCTTCTGGAGTACCACTCACATAATAAAATTGTAGATCCCTAGATCTGTGCGAGGTTCGAAACATTTTCAAAATTGCAAAAATTTTAAAGAATACCTATTTTATCTGAGTTTTTTACTTATATCTTGGAACCTATGCATTTTGGAAGAATATTGAAGAGGAAAAAAGTTTTAGAATTGAATTTTGCTGTAAGTTAAAAATGTTTAAATTTATTACCGATGTTGCAAAATAGCAATAATTGACGAAGAAAAGGCAAATTAAGTGTTAAGTTTTAAAAATATTTTAATTGCTCCGAGGGCATTCTAATTTTGGTAAAAAAAACACACAAAATTTCATTAAAATCGGTTCGATAGTTTTTACAAAATAATTTTTTGAAAAAAATTTTGAAAACATTTTTCGAATTTTCAAAATATTGCGCAGCCTCAATTAAAGCATTTTTTCACATTGAAAAAACTGCTCAACCTTTCAAATGGTTTTTGAAAAATAGAAATTTGTTGATTAGGACCGACATAGTAAATTTTTAAAGTTAACACTCTTTTTTTATTTTTAAACAATTAGATTACATTTATCAATTTGCAATTTAGTTTTTTTCAAAAATTACAATTTAAAGTATTCGATAAAAAAATTAATTTCCAAATAAATTTTCTTTTAATTTGTTTAAACAAAAATTATTTAATTAATTGTAATAATTATAACTAAATACATTAATATTCAGAGTATTGAAATATATACGTAAATAAATTTTTTTCATTGAAAAAAATGTAATAGCATAGGGTAAAATATACCTACAGTATATTTAATGCATAAATAATAAACTTTGTGCAAAACAAAATATGTGCAAATTCGGATTAAAAAAAAGATCGAAATTGGTCCATTAGAAGCCCAGATAATGCAATTTTTTTCGTACTTTCGCATTTTGAATCTCCGAATTCAGTCTCGAAGCGAAAGCCCCCTCCTCCACTTTTCGTGTTTTGTGTCACTTTTTGTGCGCACGAGCAACAGCTTTTCCGCTGATCTATCTATTTTTTCCAGCTTAGAACTCGGAAAAACGAAGCCACTGGATCAAAGATTATTGCTAAATTGTTATAAATTAACCGACAAACTTTGATCGCTTATATCTCAAGAACTAATAAACGGAGTTTAATTTTTTTTAAAGAAGCGTCTTTCCGAGTAGTTTAAAATTATAATTTTTGAAAAAAATTAAATTGCAAATTGATAAATGTATTCTAATTGTTTAAAAATAAAAAAAATAGTGTTAACTTTAAAAAATTACTGTGGCGGTCTTTTTTATGTGAAAAAATTTTCAAGTATCTATACTCGACGGCCGAAAATAGATAGTGATTCATCGCTAGCTCTTTGACTAGTAAGGAGGATGAGGCGTGCGGGGATCGAAAATCCATAGGCGTGTATACGTAAAAGGCAACAAGATGTAGAAAATATGGAAAAAATATAATAAAACATAACATCTATTATTTTTAGAGGTTTTATCGAGAAAACTTCAAAAATATTTTAGTAACATTTTGTTTTTAAATTTTAAGTGTTTTCTATAAAACAATGCCCTCTTGGGCATCGATAACCCACCATCACTCGGCTTAACGCCACCGCAAAATATTGTAATGTTTACTATTAATATATTTATTTAAGTAGGTACTTACATATTTTATAATAATTATCTCACGAATATTATCACTGTCACACTTTCACTTCACTGCCACATAATCACTTCACTATTAATATATTTAAATACTTACATATCACATTATTCACATTATATATTTCCTCAATCTCATCCTCATCTACTACATACTTAATGTATTGACCTTTTTCTCTTTGGACAATTTTTAATAATTGTACTTTTAGCATGGTTTCTGTATATTCAATATTTTTCGATTGTAACCAGTCCATAATATTTCCTTTTCTCCATGCTGATGTCGGTAACATTTCAACTCTTCTACTATGATAAGGTGCGTTATCCATCACAACAACTGCTCCTGGCTCCAGATATGATAAAACATATTCAAACCATTTTTCAAACACGTCGCTGTTCATATCTTCATGATAATCTCCCGTTTTTCGTGACTCAAATACATGCAAACCATTTTCTAAAAATCCCGTATCGCTTCCAATATGTGTTATAATCAATCTTCGTCCTTTTCCAGAAGGTGCCTTTAATCCAGTAGAAAATCCATCTAAAAATGCTTGTCTCTTACTCTTAACATTACCATCCTGCCAAACTTTTGATACAGTATGACCTTCGTTTACCCATGTTTCATCCATGTAATATATCTTCTTACCAGATGCACGAAGTTCTCTTATTTTTTCTAAGTATTCTCTTCGCCATACCACAATTTCGTCTTTTTCAACGAGCATACTATTCCGATTCCGTTTCAAATATCGAAAATTCATGTCACGCATTATTCTTCTAAGAACCTTATCAGAGAAATTAGGAATATCCTCATCTTCAGCTATTGCAGCTTGAATTTTCTTTATCGTTGGTATTTCATTTCTAAAGAAAAATCCATGAATTTTCCTACGTATGGAGTATTTCACGTCAACGTCGACTTCTATTTTCTTCCTCCCTCGTGTTTCCACTTTTTTCTTCTTTGGATTCACTTCTACACTATTTTTTATGGCACGATAAACAGTAGCAACGGATACTTTTGTCAACGAACTACACATATCAACAGCTTCACTTACACTTGTATTAGAATTTCGCGACCGAATTCCTTTATACACGTTTTTTACCATTATTAATTCCGCATCGCATAGGTTAGGGCGTTTATGAGCAACAGACCGTTTGCTACAACCGGCACTTTGATCCATTTTAATTATTATTCCTACGTTTTAAAACGTCCCGATTGTATTTTTTTAATTTATAAATTTACTATAGTCACGGAATATGCAAACCCTCGCGCGCGCTTATAGTTTGACGTTTCTAACTACGGCTAACTCGAATTCTACGTACGTCCGTTTACACCCACTAAAAAGAGCATTTCCCTATCTGTAATAAGTGCGATAGACAGAGATAGGAAATAAATCGCGTTCAGTGTAACTCAGTCTATGACTGTTATAGATCCTATCGATGTGCAAAGAGAGCGGCACATCATTTAACATAAGCAAATAATATTGAACCGTTATAAAACTAATTTTAAGTTTTATACACTTTACGGTAATAGTGTTTCTATATTATGTATGAATCACTATCTATATTCTCGGCCGTCGAGTATAGATGCTTTATTTGAGGCTGTGCAACATTTTGAAAATTCGAAAATTTTTTTCAAAAAATTATTTTGCGAAAACTATCGAACCGATTTTAATGAAATAAGTTGTGTTCTTTTATTGTACTCTAAAGTTTTTTTTAGCAAAATTGGAATGCCCTTGGAGCAATTAAAATATTTTTTAAAAAATTATCAAGAAAACTTGATTATTTTGCCTTTTTTCATCAATCAATAATTTGCAACATCGGTAATAAATTTAAACATTTTTAACTTGCAGCATATTGTGCAAAATTCAACTCTAAAACTCTTTTCTTCTTCAATATTCTTCCAAAATGCATAAGTTCCAAGATAAAAGTAAAAAAATGCGGATAAAATAGGTATTTTTTAAAATTTTTTAAACATTTTTGCAATTTTGAAAATGTTCCGAACCTCGCCCAGATCTAGGGATTTACACTTTTATTATGTGAGTTGTACTGAGGGTATTCCAGAAAAAATTTGCTTGCCGACTCTCACATCCACCTCAAAACAGATGCGTCTGGTCTATCGTCCCCATTAGGTCATCTCGTGGCATGGTGTATGGCGTTTAATGCTGGACAAGTATCCGTTTATCCGGTTATTTTGGTGATAATTGTGTTTAAATGCAGTGGTTTCATTACAATAATTAAAAACAATAATATATTGAGTCAAACAATAATATTTGGTTAAATAAACGATAGTTAGATAGTTATCTTTAACGCAACGTAACGTATCTGTAACGTATAATATAAGTTTATGGCAATCTATTCATCCTTTCGGTTAACCAATTCTTTTAATCGAGACCTAAAATATCATC
>NW_019419438.1:0-9584 GCF_000390285.2 Anoplophora glabripennis
CACAAGTTTCCACTTGCATAAAATTTTCACCTTTCAAAACTCGACAACCATCATTCAGGCCAAATTTTTTACAGACAACCCTATATCATCGTGTTCGCAATTAAATAGCGCTTATTTTGATATAAGATTTATTTATTAAACAAATAGGTGAAAATAACTAGTATCAATTTACCTGTTTATACCTGCCAACCCAGTAGTTACGCCAGGAAAAAATAAGCAAACCAACGTTTGTATATTCTATAGGCTTCATACTTTCGGTTGGTATTAAATTTATTCGTTAAACTCATGAGAGCAATATTTAATAAAAAGTCATTTTACAATTTTTATTTAATCATACTCTGACCAGGAATTCTTTAGCCAACCCACTCGAGATATATTTTCTAATATATTAAATTTGATATAAAATACTTTTCATCCATTAAACAGATGTGTGAAGATCGTTTCTAGTTCGGATCTTAGACTATATAATTTAAAGCAAATTAAAAATATCCTATCCGTGCTCTGGTGTCCTGCTTTATACATTCAGCATTTTTGAAATTTGTATGTGGGCTCTTCTACTTTCTGCTAGAATCTACAACGTTTATTCGAAGAGCGCAGCTACAAAACAAGCGTTGCCACTACGCATCCGACCTTCACCGCCCACATTAAATAAGTTAAACCGTACCTTTGCGTAGATCACAGGGCAACAATTTTCGCACCCAAAGACCAGACCTCACTTCCCCAAAGGTTTTTGTTATGCAGAATCCGAATCTGGCTCAGAATTGCTCCTATACTTTGGGACTTCATGAGGCAGTAACCTGTATCACTGCAGTCTGGTTATACGTGTTTTGTTTTTGCTTTGGCGCTTTTTAAGACATTATATTTTATGAGTTTAAGTTTAAAATGAGTGTTTGTGAAATAAAAAAACTTGTTATTAGTAATTTAAGTTTAGAGGAAAAAGTCGAATTGAAAAATAACAGACGTCCAACGCCAGTGTTGAATTTAGTTCAGGTGCAGAAAGAGTGCAAAAGTAGGTCGGCTTTTATTCGCAAATTTGATAAAAATATTTATGATAAGACCCTGTGGTTGTGTGGTTGTGACGAAACAAATAGATTTTTTGTTTTGTATGTTTATTGTTTGGAGGAGGCGAAGAAAACTGGACGAAGACTGGAGTTTCTGACTTGAAACATTTACCGGACAAACATGAAAATTCTCCTAAACACAAAAATAAGTTGGTGAGTTTTTTACTTTTAGGAAGAGTAAATATTGCTTCTTGTTTAAATACTGCTTATGCAGAACAAATAAATAGTCATAACGAAACAGTTAAGAAAAATCGATTGCTTCTTTCGAAAATTATAGATATCTTAAAACTATGTGGTACATGTTAGCCTTCATCTTCGTGGACATAATAAAAAAAGGGACTCGGTAAACAAAGGGGTATTTTTAGAACTGATAGACTATAGTGCAAAAATTTATCCCGTTTTAGATAAACATCTTAGTGATGCCCATGTTTTTAAAGGAACTTCAAAAACTATACAGAATTAACTATTACAGTAATCTACATAATTATATCCTAACTGGGTTGGCTGATCGATTATCCACTTCAGCCCCCACACGTTGGAATTTTACTTCTTGCATTGTATCTAAGTACCTACTGTACACACTGACTGTTCATTTTGGGGTACTTGCAAAATACAATTGACCTTCAAATTCCTTAAAATTTTTCACCTGCCGCGTTAAGCAGGGGGCTTCCACCCCCCACACCCCCACAGCTCTTATGATGTACGTCATCTTTTCAAAATGCGCCCTCCCCCTGTATTCAAACCCACGGGCCGCCACTGGTTTGAGCTTATATCACAGAGATAAATTTTTTTCTATAAACGAATCATGCCCTCTAAAACTACCACTCTTACCCTTCAAACCGCTTTTTTCAGATTTGAAAAATCTTTTTTATTCGCGGAGATATCATTGAATGAAGTTAGGTACTTTATCGTTTTCATAACAGTGGTACTAAAACTGAAAAAAGTTGTTCAGAAAGAGGAAGTATTATATTTACATGCTTTTCAAATCTGAAAAAAAGCGTTTTGGAGGGTAAGAGTGGTAGTTTTAGAGGGCATGATTCGTTTTTAGAAAGAAAAAATTTTTGGCTCTGTGATATAAGCTCAAATATAGCAAACAAACTGTTTTTTCCAGTTTTAGGTTAGGATATCTCGAAAACGTGATGTATAGGAGTAATTCTGACCCCGGATTTGGATTCTGCGCACCAAAAACCTTTGGGCAAGTGAGCTCTGGTTTCTGGGTGTGATTTTTCGTCAAATTTTGTTACCCAGTGTTTCTGTTTCTTTTTTTATGAAATTTCAGAGCACGTCCCCGAAAAGGCTTAATTAAGTATAATTCCCTTTTTATGTAGCTCTCCAACATATTGCGACGAAATTAATACGATACTCTCGAAAATTTAATCTAGTATTTGTGAACCGACGCGCGATGTGTTTTTTACTAGTGAGCAGTTTCCTTTGGAAAATCCATTGGTTTGAAAAGGTCGAGCCGATGGCGATAACGGCTCTCGACAAGCTTCGCGCCTTGTAGATGTATTAATCATCTCAGGTTGCCATGGTTTTGTTAGGGAGATATTCCAATACACTCGGCAAAAAAAAGAGAGCAGAAAAATTGTAACTTCGTGAGTAGAGAACAAAAAAAGGAAATTTTTTTAAGCATCACTCTCGACATAACCAAAGGAAATACTGCAAGGCAAAAATTCTACAATTTTTTTTCAAAACTGCCCATGGGCTAAGAAATTTTTTTTAGCCTGATTCCTCAGCTTAAATTTGTTTTTTTTTATTTTCTGTACGACTATTTCCCATTGAGATGTCGGCTATTGGAAACTTGAATCAATCATCTTCAAAAGCCTTTTGGTATGTTTTTTATTTTATAAAAAATGTTTTATTGCACAAGTTCTTATAAAAGCAATTGTTTTACGCAAGAAATTATGCAGAAAGTGTATCTTTTGACACAGTTGTAGATAAATTCTGGTGTCATTGCTTAGCTTTTACCTCCCGTTGATCCTTTTGTATTACATAAATATTCAACAGACCAGTAATGAATTTTTTTCTATAAGATTGTTTGTGCGTAATGAAAAAGCTCTTATCTGCTTACAAAACGTGTTGAATTCAAATAAGTTAATTAATTCAATAATTTGAAGCAAATAAGATTACAGAAAATAATTATCGTTTCAGAATTATGTGTTTTAATCATAAATCTCTCGCTTAAAGCTGACACCCTATTTTTATTATTCATGACGGCATCAAAGGCGACTTAAATATATTTTTGTCTGTTGCTACCGTCGTTTGGCTGATTTTTATTAAAAACAGTTATTCACTTAAATTTATCCAATTTTGAGGCAGAGAAATTTCTGAAATATACAGGATGTAAGAAGTCTGACTGCCTTAATTTTAACAGACGATAGAATACATTAAAATAAACAAAAAACTTTATATGACATGGATCCTAAACTCAACTATTTCCGAGAAAATAAATTATCAAAATCTCCGACTTGATGTACTTACAAAAGTTCGATTAATTAAGAAATATTGACATAACTGCGCGCATAGAATACCATAAAATACAATGCTTATCACTTTTTTGAACTTCTTTACGCTTAATTCTAAAAAATAATTAGCCTTGTAATAAATTTTATAATTCGATAAAATTCATATCGAGCAATGTGACAACGGCTCGGCGGATAACACGAGGTATTAAGCTGTCCAGCAATATGCAATTCAGTTGGTATCTGGAATGGACCGTGTCTGTGTTTTTTGCGTACCACTATTTCCTTTTCTTGAGATGTTTTCCAGCGAGTGCGCGAAAATTGGATTCGAAGGTGTCGTGCGTGCATCGAAAATGGTGGTGGACATTTTGAGCATATGTTGTAGTTTGTTTTGTACTTGTGCGTTTAAGAATTACATAATGCTGCTTTTTGGTAAGTACCTAAATTATTTTTAATACTTATGATTATTTGAATGAAGTAACTGGTAAACAATTGTCTTGAAATTTACTAAATGTTTCACAATAATAGTTGTTTACATTTTTTCCGCAGGATAAGTCTGCTGCGCGCACACGTGGTATGCACCAGCTGTGTAGCGTTAGGTTAAGCGCTGTTGTCACGTTGTGATGACTCTCCAATATTAATACTCTCATACTGAAGTAATGGCAGGCAAACAAACATCATACATCCTGTATAAATATAAATCAATATCCTTCGTAGCTTTTATTATTACGAAATAAATACTTTAACTTTCAAGTACACCAATGTCTTTAGCGGATATTGAACAAATCGGAATTTCTTAACTATTTAATATTGTTATTTCTTTTGTACACAAATAGATAATTATAATTTAGGTACTAAAAGAATATAAATTATTGAAATGTTGTTGCAAATTTTCATCCGATAAATTTGATTCGAACGTGTAAATCTCCGAATGCTCTGCTTCTTCGATAAGTTCGAAATTCCCCCTGGATATATTATGTACTTAGAAACAGGAAATAAATGTTTCGTATTATCCAGTAAAAGCTGAGATACTCAAGGGAATATTGTGCAAATTAGTAATTGATTTCGCGTATAACACGGAATTTCTCTGGATAATGATTTGTACATAGTTACAAAGATGGGAATTACTCGAATACAGTTTTAGAATATACAGAAAAATATATGGAATATAAAGGAAAAATTTATTGCCTATCCTCAATGAAATATATTACACTGAAAAATTTAAAATAATATTCTCATAAAAGAAAAATTAAATATAAAGGAAGTATATTTATATTTTAACTCGAAGATCATAGAACTTTAATGTTTTGGAAAAAACGCCAAATCCGACGCCAGATATCATTGCAGTATTTTATTTTCAAAAAAATAAATAGAAGAAGAATTAAATGTCACAATAATAGATTATATTTTCTATTTTTGGGCGCTACATAACTTTGTTATTTTAAATGGAACACTTGTATATTATTGCGTTTTTGAATTGCTTGGTAAATATTAGTTAGGGTTTATTCATGGTACATGGTATTTAAAACTCACCGTTTTCGAGATAATCGATTATTTTTGACAAAAATCACAATTTCAGCTCTCTAACTGAGGCTAATTAGCGTCTGAACCCTAAGAGTTAGAAACCTGCAGTTTTCACAATTCGTTTTGGCATAAATTACTCTATTTTGTCATCTGTGAGCAAAACGTGTACGTTATTCAGACTCGGAAATGCTGAGACCTACATTTAATAACCTTAATAGTTGAAAAACTGAATGACCCATATTAATTGCTACGGGTGAATGTAAAATTGAATGCCCTTTCGACTAATACAAGGTTGCCCATACTTATCTTTAACAGTTTTCCAAAAGAATCAGATTCTTTTCTAAAGTCCAAAAAAGTAGCTATTGTAATAGCGTCAAGAAGGCCTTGCAAAACCACTTTTCTCTCACCTTTTATCAGGACTGGGACGGACAGTGTCTATATTTACTGGCATGTTTGAAAAGTGGTTTGACAAACAAAAGTAAACCACTAACAACAACTAAAACAAAACGCAAAACGAAACAAACTGAAACTCAGAAAACAACAAGGAGAATAATACTTAAGACTGCTGATTTACATCAATTGCTCGAAGTGTCCTTCATTTTGATTAATACAGAAACGAATTCGGTTTTTAAAAGACTGTTCAACATTGGTCAGCATGTCTGGCAAAATTTCTTGAAATGCTACTGTAATGCGCTGCCGCATATCTTCCGGGGTAGTTGGTGGTGTAACGTAAACTTTGCTTTTTATAAATCCCCATAAAAAGATGTCGCAACTGGTCATATCTGGACACCTTGAAGGCCAACTCAGTGGTCCGCCGCGCCCAAACCATATTGGGAAAAGTTTCGTGTAAAAACTGACGAACCGCAGCGGTATTGTGAGGTAGAACACCATCATGTTGCACCCACATTCTTCGAAGTGTAGCTAAAGGAATGTCGCCTAACAAATCGTCTAGAGTGTTTGTTAAAAAAGTTTATACAGGGTTGTCTCATAATTAGCTGCCAACCCTAAACAGACCGCGCGCCATTATTCTATGGCTAGAAGTTGGCCTCAATGATTTGGGATCGAGGGGAATTATCCCTCTTTATCCTGCCTCATCTCGTGTAGGCCTGGACAGCCTTCGTAGGTGGGCCCCATCCGTCGTCTACCCCGACCGCAAATGCGGCCNCACCAAGTAGCAAAAGCGGTAACCTGCGAGACAAGATAATTTTAATTTAATTCTGATCTTGGCATTCGTATTTACATTCGGTTTCAACATTCAATATCAATACTCAATTTTATATAAATTAAAATAAAATGTTTTATACTTTTAGCGACAACAATAAAGGACCCACACGTAAAAAAAATAAATACCTTGTTTTGCAAGTGTTTTTTCCTCCGCCAGAGGGTGAGTGCTTGGCTGCATTCACGAATATTTATTGCCGAAGGATTTAAACTTGCAGCTGAAGAAGCAGATCCAGTCCTGCAGCATGTCATTTTTGCATCCTAGCAGTTTGAGATTTTAGAAATTAAAGCTGCCATTCCCACGAAAGCGTTTTCTACAAAGACAAAAGATTTTAAATATTTAATAGCCAAACTGTTATGGTTTACTGAATAACAGTAACTTTATATGATGAAACCTGGTAATTTTCAAACACAGCAACAAACAAAAAACAGACTAACATAGACATTTAAAAGTATATCTTTCTTCTCTACCAAACACTGACAGTTTTAGTTGCAATGAAATATGTATACAGACTGAACTTACGTGAAGATTCTATTCATCTTCCTTATTTTTTAGATATGAAAAATTAATTGTAGAGGATTAATTGAAATTCCATACAATCATCATTTTCAACAATCTTTTGAAGTACATCATAATCTTTTGGCAATATAAATATTTAAAATGCCTAATATGAACATTCTAGAATTTTCATTTTTTTGAAATTATATCATTTTGCTCAAATTAAGTTTCCTTAAATATTAAGTGTTCACAAATATATTGTATGAATTAAAATAATAAACGTATGCAACACGTTTGCAAAATTACGTATTGTTAAAAGAGAATAAACATTCTCGATACCTGTAATATGACATGAAATATGAGTAACAAAACAGTAACACTTAAACTAATGAAATATGTAATAACAATAAGGGAAAAAAAATTTTCTATTGACAAAAAATTATATTTAGCTCCAGTTTAATATTGAATGAGAATCAAATTTTGAAATGAAATTCAATTAATCACGTCAAATTTATTAGTTTTCACATTTTTTATTACATGGAAAACCTAGTTAGTGGAAGCGGAAGCAGAAAGCACATGGCTGATATAAACAGAGCAATTGCATCTTTGCCAGATTTAAAAAAAAAAAATTAAGACGTGCTTAGGACATTTTTTAGATATATCGCCCTTACTTTCACAGATACATCTCTTATATTATTGTAATCCTAAAAAATAAAAACTAAATAACAATGTAACAAAAACAAAATTCTTAATGTAATTTACACAAAGAATGTCCGAAGTCAGAAGTTGTTAAAAATTTTAACACTGCTTATTTAAATTATTCACTGCTATTCTACTTATCGCAGGATGCCGCTGTTGTGGTGAATAATGTTTTCTTTTAAAGTGCCCTATACAAAATGATCAAGTGGGTGCAAATTCAATACCTGGGGGGAGATGGGTTTCTCAAATTGCCTGACAATTATTTGCTTGGGTGGTAATCGTCCAATCCATCTTTCNATAGAATACCATAAAATACATGTTTATCACTTTTTTTGAACTTTTTTATGCTTAATTCTAAAAAATAATTATCATTGTAATAAATTTAAAGTTCAATAAAATTCATATCGAGCAATGTAACAACGGCGTGGCAGATAACACGAGGTACTAAGCTGTCCAGCAACACGCAATTCAGTTGGTATCTGGAATTGGATCGTGTCTGTATGTTTTTTGTGTACCATTATTTCCTTTTCTAAAGGCGTTTTCCAGCGAGTGCGCGAAAATTGGATTCGAAGGTGTCGTGCGTGCATCGAAAATGATGGTGGACATTTTGAGCATATGTTGTTGTTTGTTTTGTACTTATGCGTTTAAAAAATACTGAAGTAAGTACCTAAATTATTTTTAATACATATGATTATTTGGATGACGTGAATCTTTGGGAACTTTAATTACATATTTTTTAAATTCATAATTTGATTAAAAGTTAAGTTCCTGTTTTAAGAGATTCATAATTACTAAAATTCAAGCTAAAATTTAAGCACAACACTATCTTCGTACTACAAAATCAATAGGTATATTTTTTATTTATTTAAAAACTGGAAAACAATTGTCTTGAAATTTACTAAATGTTTCACAATAATAGTTTACATTTTTTCCGTAGGACAAGTCTGCCGCGTGCACACGTGGTATGCACCAGCTGTGTAGCGTTAGGTTAAGCGCTGTTGTTACGTTGTGATGAAACTTCCCAATATTAATATTCGCTGTATTTTGAAAACTGTTAATCTTACGCCCCTGTAATATACAACTTTTTTTCATTTATGATTACTCTATCTCATGCTCAAGTAATGGCAGTCAAACTTCTTACACCCTGTATAAAAGAAAATAATTATTTTATTAACCTGTACAGCCTGTATCTTTTTCAAAAAAAAAAAAATTATACTTCAAACCAATATTGCTTTTTTGACATGAAATACCCGTATCTGTTATGTCGAAAATATTAAATTTAGGTGTACTAATTTTTTACTTACCTTATTTAAAAAAATTTTTTTTTTCTTTACTATTTTGTAAAAGACATAATTTTTATCATATACACTTTGGAATAATTCAATATGAAATGATCTTCACCTGTTTGATATTATTTCTTTGTTTTCTAAAATTTTTCATCTAGACTATCTTTAAATAATTATTTTGATTAATTAACATACTTTTTTGAAAGTAGCAATGTTAAACATCTGTAAATTAAAAATTAAAGAATACTGACCTGTAATGAATCATTTTCACAAGAGCAAAGCAAGAGATATATTCAATAAAGAATAACTATAATAATTAAAACAATATCGGGAAGCTGCCTAAATTGTTTTATTTTTTTTAATGTTTTGAAATATCACCTATAAGGTGTATTACTTAACACAGTATAAAACTACAAGTTGTAGAACTATTAAAACTTGTAAAATGAATAAATATAATACATAAAATATTCCTGAATGAAATGTGAATGAACTGCAAATTTATNCGCTGTTGTCACATTGTGATGAAACTTCCCAATATTAATATTCGCTGTATTTTGAAAACTGTTAATCTTACGCCCCTGTAATATACAACTTTTTTTTTCATTTATGATTACTCTATCTCATGCTCAAGTAATGGCAGTCAAACTTCTTACACCCTGTATAAAAGAAAACAATTATTTTATTAACCTATACACCCTGTATCTTTTTTAAAAAAAAAATTATACTTCAAACCAATATGTGTTATGTCGAAAATATTAAATTTAGGTGTACTAATTTTTTACTTACCTTATTTAAAAAAATTTTTTTTTTCTTTACTATTTTGTAAAAGACA
>NW_019419439.1:0-2235 GCF_000390285.2 Anoplophora glabripennis
CCAATCAAATTAATGTACCATTTCCATACCGCCTCTCCAACTAACTTATAAATAAAGTGTTTTTGTTTTGTTGTCGAGTTTAATGTCTGTAAAATTGTAATCAGAAAGAAACAATTTATTAATGTCTTGCTTTCCACATTATTTCAATTATGTCTGACAAAGCTGTGCCGAAGAATACTACTCATTGGTCAAATTGTTATAATCTATCACCAAATTATTATCATTGTGTCAAACATTTATATTTAATATGTTGTATATTATATCTTATATTTAATATTTTCCATTGTGTCCTTGCCTAAAGTCTGTAGTAGTGTAAAACCACACTGTTTACCAATAAATTCGTGAATTAATTCATGAAGAACTTCGTTAATAAATAAATTGCCAATGTAAAACAGCTATTAGAGCTTGTATAATCCTGGTCCTCATCCTCACTATCACCAAACTCTTCAGAATGAATGCTAGTATTGTAAAAATAAAAGAATGGTTATTAAACCTTAAATGTCAAAGTTGAAATTGGCGCGATATTTAAAATTAAGTGTAAATTAACATTAATTACAGTAAATTACGTAATTTACGTAAGTTACAAAAATTACATAAATTACATCCGTTATCTCGCGGTGCGTAATATTACGGTAATTTTACAGTAATTTATGTAAGTAACAATTTGTCATTTTACCATTTACATCACTAGATGGGAATAATTAGAAACTACTAAGTGGGACCACATATCATCGATGACGCTTTAAATGAAAATAAATACCTACATTTACTGCAAGAACACCTTAACCCGTTATTGGAAGACGTGTCTTTAAATATTTGAAATAACATGTGGCTTATGCCCGATGGTACACCACCCCATTTTAGCAGGGCAGTAGGGCTTATTTAAATAAGTACCACATTTCCTGATCGATGGATCGGTCGAGGTAGTCCTTTTCCGTGGCTGCCTCTGTGTCTCATCTTAAAAGTCTTGTTTATCAAACTCTATAAATAGTAGGGAAGAATTATTAAATCGCATAATTACATAGGCCGATATCATTAGAAATGATCACCACGTTATTTTGATTACAGCAAAGGTGTTTGAGCAATTTCAGAAAATGCATTGAAGTTCAAGCTGCACATTGAACATCTTCCTTAACAGTTCAGTTCACGTTTTTCTTTTAATTCTATAGAAACCAAGATTTTTACAAAAATATTAGTACCACATTTTTGATACAATAAATGTATGTTAATAAAATTCGATTTTCTCAAAAACGATACAGATGTATGGTATACCTTTTTTTTAACAAAGTGAGAGATTAATAGAACTATGAAAGAAAAATGTCAAATTCGGCAACACTGTCAAAGATGTATAAATTAAAATGAATAATTTCGTCTGCTTCTGTATAATCCAAGCACATTGAATATCGGTTTAAACTTGGAAATGAGCATTACCATGAGTTACTTTAGTTGCCCAAATTTCATTATTGTCATCGTAATGACTTAGAAGTCATAATTGGAATTTGTTTGTTAAACTTCTTTCTTTGAAGGCGAATAACTCCACAACGAAAGGTAACATTTTTTTATTACAACTATTTTGGGCTCCCTTGTACACCCCTTCATTTTTGACATGACCTTTCCGGACACCCTGTATATACAGGGTGTCTCATGGTGACGGCCCATTAGAATTATTTCAGAGACTACTTCGATTTGAATTTTGATAATTTGAGATACCGGGTTTTCGGGCATGCCTTTCTCAAATAAAATAATGACGTCCACGTACCACTTCCGATTATACATGAAGTCGCCAAAAACTTGCGTATTTTAAATTGCAATAATATATATTGCAATTTTGGATTCTACGTGTTATTTTAGGTGGACTTTTATGAAGTTTCCCTATTCCTAAAATTAACCGTTTTCGAAATATTTAATTTTTTTCAAAAAAATGGAGAGAAACAGTGACTAGCTTCAAACCATGTATATTTTATAGTAAGAAAGATAAGCAACAATATTTATAGGGGGGATAGCTAGACCCCTAAGCTTCCCATCCATACTTTTTCAAAGTGGCTTAATTGCTTACAGGGTGCTAGAAATTTACTGCCCAGTTTAGTTAACTTCAAACCTTCATAAGTCGGTTATTTTAAATGGAACACCCTGTATGTTTTTCTATATTCTGATACATAATTTTATTCTCTTTCGAACGGTATCAGGGTTCCCTATACCTATCTCTTCTAGTTTTTAAGTTATCTACTATTTTTT
>NW_019419439.1:2418-8598 GCF_000390285.2 Anoplophora glabripennis
CCACTGAATGTAGGACTTGTTCTCTAGTCGTTGAGAAATAAAGTCTTCTGCTACAATATTTTTGTAATTCTTCTAATTTATTGAAGCTAGTAAAGGTTTTTAAAAATATATCTGTTACCGCAAAACGCGTAACTTACATAAATACAAATTTTATATGTTTTTAATCAATTTTTGTTTTCTAATACCGACCTCTTATAAAAACATTTTTTTTTTAATTATAGAACGTGTCTAGCGAAGCCCGATTATGATTGCGCATACTTATTTTATTGAATTTAGTTGAAAATATTTATTTTTCATGAGATGTTACTGAAAGCCTTGTGCATATAATAATGCCTACAACAGGTCGGTAGACTACATATACATAATCATACAATAAAAATTTACACAAAATACATATTTCGAAATATTATCATCATAACTTTATCATGTAGCACAACCGTAATTTTTAGTGCGGTATATCCAGTGAGTTGTGAGTTTCCCAGACTACAGCATCACAAAAATCGATACCTGCCTACAATCTAACACCCTTCTACATCAACGAGCATCGTTTAGTTTATCTCGCGTGAAAAAATATCTATTTATCTAACAATCCCTTTTGTTTCATTAAAATATAATACCTAAATATGTATTACATAGTAACGTATGCTTTTTTGTTAAGTGGACTTAGTGTCGCATTTGTATCGGGAAGTTCGCGGGATTGGAATTCTCCAAATCCTACAGTTTTTAATATCGGGGGTGTATTAAGCAGTAATGATAGCGAAAAATATTTTAAGGAGACCATTGATGTAAGTACTTAAACTACGTTTTAGTTAGAATATTCATAAAATCACTTGCATAGAATAAAATGTAGACCCCCTCCCATTGCAGGGCCGGATTAACCTATGGTGAGTACCGGGGCTACAAGCTCTACGCAGGCCCTCTCCAAATAAAGAAAACGATGTTAAATTTTAAAACCTAAACATAATTTTGTTTGACTCTAAAAAAAAATGATATAAAATTTCAAAACCTAAACAGTTTTGATTCTAAAAAAGAAAAATGCCAGATCTTGCCCGTAGTCCCTCCCTAGATCCGGCCCTGGCCCCTTAGTTATCCTTCCTATTCTTCGGAAATTAAATTTAAAATATACCAAAATATCTACTGCTGTAGAAAATTGAGATTTTTTTTTTCTGGGACGGTGTGTTATACGTAGAGTTCTAGGTAGGTGCATACATTAAGTTATTTCTTATGCTTTACACAGTAGCGTAACATTTATTTTTCAAAAAAAAAATTTGTTTTCATTTAAAAGAAACTAAAAATTTTGGGAAAAACTGTTTTAGACAAAAGTTGTAGAACATTTTATAACAAAAATTTTGAGCCCAGCGCGATGTCAATTGATAAACAAATGTATTATTGCAAAAAAAGCTAAAATCGCATATTTTTAAAAAACTTCTACGTCTTCAAAACGAAAAAAGATTTTTTTTACGAGACTCAAATCCATTTTTGTAAATTTACAAAATATTTGATAGTTTGGCAAAAATTGAGTTTTTCGAAAAAAAGACAAATAAATCATACAGTGATGAACTTTACGTGATACGTGACCCATCTTGGGCTTAATATTTTTTCTAAGTTGTACTTTCCTGTGCAAATTGCGCGCGTAGGCATTGCAAAATAATCGGAAATACCTATGCGAAAAATCTACCGAAACTTTGACTCCTTTTTTTGGGTCAAAAAATGTACATCAGAAAATCAGTGGCGTAACACCTCTGCAGTTTTCAATGGATAACATCTGTATTGTAATTCAATTATTAATGTTTGTCTTTATTAAGTCAATAGCCCAAGTTCACCAATAGCGTAGCTTTTAAAACTAATGTAAAACATCATGATATTTGAAACAATACGATGTTTTTAATCTCTACTCCATATACGTATCTTGAAAATCAGTGGTTTTACATCCCTCTGGTTCGTTAAGAAATTTCGGATTAATTAACACACCCGTGAAGTTATGACTCGAACATATCATGCATGAATCTCGGAAATGAACCATTTTGCAGCAAAACTTTATTTGTATACATATTTACATAATTTTTATCACGGAATCGACACATTTGGTCGATTAATAATAATAGAACATATTGATCTTTTCATCCTAAGATGTATTATACCTAGTATTATTTTGTTTCTGTAATTTTAATTTGCATAATAATGTTTTTAAAGTGTTATATTTCTCTTGCAGCATTTGAATTTTGATTCTCAGTATGTTCCAAAAGGAGTTACTTACTATCACACTGCAATTTTAATGGATCCAAATCCCATACGAACTGCTTTAAATGTGTGTAAATATTTGATTTCCAGTAAGGTAAGTGCTATATACCTTTAAAGTTGATTTTGTTAACCCTCCAAACAGATAGGTACTTGTGTAGCTTCTTAAAAATTTCCATGTCATTTACTTACTTTATCTAATAGGTAGTTTCTGCAGGTATACGCAGTGGTTGTATCCCATCCCCTCATTGGAGATTTGTCTCCTGCTGCAGTATCATACACAAGTGGTTTTTACCATATTCCTGTTATCGGAATTTCATCAAGAGACTCGGCATTCTCAGATAAGGTGTTCTAAATTAGCTATGATATACAGGATGTCTCAATATTCCGTGTACATCAAGATAACACAGATTCCTTGGGATCAAAATAAGACTTCACTTTTTCAAATAATAACATAAATATTACATTTACAGAAATAGGAAATTTAATACTACACAATAATGTATTTTTCCAAGTTTTTTCTGACTTGCAATTTTCCATTTATTTTATTTACCAATAGATTTTCGATACAAATCTGATTTAATTCTCATCAAATATTTTATTTGCTTGTTAATAAAAATTAAATAATGCTTTGTGTAGTTCGGGAATTGGTAAAAGAATGTTCTTTCACGAAAAAAATCTCTATAACAAAATAAATATTAAAAACTAAATAAAACAACTATTTTGGGTATTCTTAGCAATCCCTACATCTATGCGTTAGAAAGAAAACCTATGTTCATCTTTTGCCACCCAAAATCTTCTTGCCTACCAAATTTTGTTGAAATATCTAAAGAAGTAACAAAGTTACCTTTTAAAAATGAAACAAAACACTTATCAAAGGCTCTTAACTTCTTGCAGAAGCAAAATTCACCTGAAAAATTGTACTAAGGTAACTTGATCTAAATCAATTTATTTTCATCTGAGGAATCGATTCTTGAAGTATAGTCCTTTCGTCATTAATTTCCAGACGCCCTGTATATGCATGCTAATCAAATATTAAAAAGAACTTTCTTATAACAAACATTAAAGACATTTTAATTAGCATAACAATTTCAGAATATTCATGTATCGTTTCTAAGAACGGTTCCTCCCTATTCACATCAGGCTGACGTTTGGGTAGAAATGTTAAAATACTTTAATTACAAAAAAGTTATATTTATTCATAGTTCCGATACAGACGGAAGAGCCTTACTTGGCAGATTTCAAACAACTTCTCAAAGCCTAGAAGATGATGTGGACATTAAAGTTCAGGTATACTAAATTGGTTGTGGATCTAATAGCATTCTAGAAAATCCTGTTTAAGGTTGAATCGGTAATAGAATTTGAATCAGGTTTGGACAGCTTTAAGGACCAACTTAAGGAAATGAAGAATGCCCAAGCAAGAGTTTATCTGATGTATGCGAGGTAGATAAAAAGATGCCAACTTTTTGAAGGGACCTAGAGATATTTAATTTTTTTTTCCAGCAAGACAGACGCTAAAGTGATATTCCATGACGCAGCTGCATTAAATATGACCGATGCTGGATATGCATGGATAGTCACAGAACAAGCATTAGAAGCTGACAATGCCCCGGAAGGGATCTTGGGACTGAAACTTGTTAATGCCACAAATGAAAAGGCTCACATTCGGGACAGTATGTAAGCAGGTTTTACTTGAAACTTAAAAAAAAAGAAATCTAGACATCGTGTATTGCATTAAGTTTATACAAGTGTGTTTCAGTTATGTTCTGGCATCTGCCTTGAGAGATATGAATCAGTCGAAGGAAATAACTGAAGCCCCAAAAGACTGCGACAACTCGGGTTCCATATGGGAAACCGGAAGAGACTTATTTAATTTTATCAGAAAACAAATACTAATAAATGGGGAGACAGGAAAAGTTGCGTTTGATGACCAAGGTGACAGAATTAATGCCGAGTATAATTTAGTCAATATTCAAAGAAAGAAGAAAAAAGTCGTCGTCGGCAAATTTTTCTTCAAAAGGGTAAAGATTGATATTATTTGATAAAATTGTTACCGTGGAGGCACTAAAATGATTAATAATTAATATAACATATCCTAAAATAGTATTTTTTTGGTAATTCTCAAGATATCGAAACCCCATTTTGTTACAGGAAAGCGATAAAATGCATTTGAATGTCGATGAAAAAAGCATAATTTGGCCAGGACGGCAAAGTGTAAAGCCAGAAGGATTTATGATACCGACTCATTTAAAGGTTTTGACTATAGAAGAGAAACCCTTCGTATACGTTAGAAAATTAGAAGAGCCCCAAGATGCTTGTACCACTGAAGAAATTCCGTGTCCCCATTTTAACACGGCAGGTGTTAATTTTAAACATTCCCCAAGTTATAAGTTTACTAATACATAAAAAAATTTCAGTACACGTAACTCATTGTTGTAAAGGATATTGTATGGATCTATTGAAGGAATTATCAAAAAAGATTAATTTCACTTATAGTCTGGCCCTTTCTCCAGATGGTCAATTTGGCAATTACATTATAAAAAATTTCTCTGTGGGTGGCAAAAAGGAATGGACTGGTTTAATAGGTGAACTGGTTGGTGAGAGGGCTGATATGATAGTTGCACCACTGACTATAAATCCGGAACGAGCAGAATTCATAGAATTTAGTAAACCATTTAAATACCAAGGAATTACTATTCTAGAGAAAAAG
This sequence comes from Anoplophora glabripennis, assembly GCF_000390285.2. Classification (NCBI taxonomy): domain Eukaryota; kingdom Metazoa; phylum Arthropoda; class Insecta; order Coleoptera; family Cerambycidae; genus Anoplophora; species Anoplophora glabripennis. The sequence goes on from NW_019419439.1 coordinate 7,367, forward strand.
GTAATCGTTTATACAAATTAATTTTGCATTACCTACACACAGAAATAATATTTGTTTCAGCCCTCAAGATCATCTACTTTAGTGTCATTTTTACAGCCGTTTAGTAATACATTGTGGATTTTAGTTATGGTTTCGGTTCACGTGGTGGCCCTTGTCTTATACTTACTAGATCGATTTTCTCCATTCGGTAGATTTAAATTAGCAAATACAGACGGAACCGAAGAGGACGCTCTAAACTTGTCTAGCGCAATTTGGTTTGCATGGGGAGTGCTCCTTAATAGTGGTATCGGTGAAGGTAACTAATTGCTTCAACAATTCTTATTTAAACGTAAGACCATGATCTGAATATCAAAAAACTCCTATTCAAGTTGCTCGATCTCTCACCGGACAACAATAAAGCCATTGTAATTATTATAACATGTTTCTATGATTTTCATTTTTAAGTCTGCAAATATACAGGCTGTTACAAATTCGCTTCTCATTACAGGGATCTGGAAAACGGTAAGAGCTACGAAGTAGCTTAAATGGGGGCAAAGTTGCGTAATCAGGGGACCAACATTATGCCTCTAAAAAATCAAGAGTAACATGATTAGTTCTCGAAATATCTGAAAAAAGCCGAAATTATGGAAATCCGTTTTTTCCGTCGTTTCAGTCTTGTTTGAGGTGAATATTGAAAAAAGAAGAACACTTTCTCATGGCCACTTTTTGCCCTCTATCGAATGGCATAATCCATTTTTATATGTACGTTTCATCTCGCCAGAACCATCATCAACTTCATTTTTTTAAATAGGACCTGGAAATTTTATTACATTTTTTGCAAGCCTTCATGACCCCCAATAATGTACTGCCATCAGATTCAGACATTTATCTAAATTTTTTATTTAGATTCCTTTGTAATATCCAACTAGTTATTTAAACTTTACATATAAAAATTGATTATGCCATTCGATTGAGGGCAAAAAGTGGCCATGGGAAAGTGTTGTTCTTTTTTCAATGCCACCTCAAATAAGGCTGAAATGAAACAAAAACGGATTTCCAAAATTTCAGTTTTTTTTCAAATATTTCGAAAACAAATCATGTTAGCCTTGATTTTTTAGAGGCATAATGTTGGTCCCCTGATTACGCAACTTTGCCTCCATTTAAGCTACTTCGTAGCTCTTACCGTTTCTGAGATCCCTGTAGTGCAAAACGAATTTGTAACAGCCTGTATAGTTTAAAAAGTAGATAATTCC
>NW_019419440.1:0-2242 GCF_000390285.2 Anoplophora glabripennis
TTATACCGGGTGTACCGAAATTAATGCAACAAAATTTGGTCATAGATTCTTAAGACAAATTTAAAGGACCCATATTTTTTATTTTTGCCAAGTAGCCCTCTCATTTGGCGTAACAGCCCCCTGAAATCCACCCCTACGAATAGTCTTTTGTATATCCCAGAAGTATGAGAATCACTAAATTTGGTATACAGGGGTTTTATGACATGTGGAATCTGATAGTGCTATGCTTTTTCACTGCTTTTTCGTGGGCCTGCTTGTCTTTGGACCCAAAAAAATATTTGTCGCATATTTAAATTTCTTAAAAATTTTTGTCCGCTAGAAAGCCATTGAATTTAGAAAAATGACGAATCACGATATGAATTCCATCACATTTTGCCATTTTTAAGTTAATAACTTGTGTGAAAATGTTTACAAATGCTGACTGAACTGGCTACCGCTAATACAGCTAGACGGTGTTGTACCAGGACAAAAAGGCATTGATGGGAACGAGAAAGCGGATGAACTTGCTGGGAAGGGATCCGAAACAGAGTTCATTGGCCTGAAAAAACCTTCTCTGGGCAAATGGACCGAGACACAACACAGGAAATACTGAACCTTAAGGCCAAGACAAAGTCATTCTAAGGAATTTGGAGTACCCTTTGAAGGAAAGAACAAATGAGTTGCCGATTTGATGGGTTGAACATCTACACATCCTAGGCGAGTGTCCAGGATGTGTAGATGCACGTAGTAGAATGACGCTCCTGGGAAGACACTATCTAGAATCCAAGGAGCTGACAGAAGTGTCGGAAAGGAAGCTTTTGGACCTACCAATCACTAAGAAAAGAAGAAGAAGAAGAAAATAACCTAGTACTGAGACGTGTTTGAGCGGTTTGCGCTATGTTATGTGGATTCTTATTTTGGGAATTGCACCTCGTTGGGTTGGATTCCCATTATTTTGGCGGGAACTGCGTCATGGAGGCTCCTCTTGAAGGATTTTTATGCGTATTTGAAACATGGGTGAATTTTGTCCTGCGTACTACGACAATAGTTGTATATTTTTTGGAAACCAACGCTGCCGAAGCTGCTCTACCTCCGAATGCTCAAAATTATGTATAAAATAAATACATTAACAAAACTAACTTCAAATAATAGACTGTATCCAAAATTTATCCAAAGAACAGTGTTAAAAACGGGCAATTTTGGGCCATCAAAGTATGAAACCAATAATTTTATTCTAATTTTTGAGGTGATGAATACGAATATGCTATTTATTTATCCCAAAAACGACGGGAACACAGTCAAAACAACCCTTGTATGGATGTGAAAGAAAAATGTATAATTATACAATGTATAAATTATATGTGAATATGGTTTACAGTGAGTAAGACGTGTTTAAGTCCTGCTTTCTGTATTGTTTGTTGTGTTTCTACCAAGCATCAAATCCTTTTTCCTGCTCACATTTCTTGTAAGGTGTTGATACACAAGTTGCATCAAAATGCCATTCTCTAAGCAGCAAGTTACCGAAATAAAGGACATTTTGGTTACAGTTATCACCGAAACCTTAACGCAAAACAAGGAATTAATGCAGAGTATAGCCACTGCTGTTGTGAAGCAAATAAAGAATGAAATAGAGGATAAGATAAAAGGTTTTGAAAAAACTGTAAGTGACCTGTCGAAAGAAAACACATTCCTACAACAAAAAGTAAACAAACTAGAGCAGCAGGAAAAAAGAAACAATTTAAGAATAATTGGGTTGGAAGATGTGAGGGGTAAAACCTTAAAGGATTCTTTTATCAATCTGATAAATAAAATGTATAAAATTGATTTGGAGTCTTCTAACTTGGAGTGTATATTCCGTGCTAAAGGCAATAACAATAAAGGACCAGTAATAGTGAAATTTATCAACTACAGTGATAAACGTTTTTTGATGGAAAACAAAAGAAATTTAAAAAACTCTGGTTTATTTTTTGCCGACGATTTGACGCCGGAAAATTTTACGTTATTCAAAAGGGCCAAGGAACGTTATGGTAATAATAAAGTATGGACCCTGGACGGAACTATTTTTTGTAATGATGGTAAGGAAAAAAGAAGAATTAACTGCGTGGAAGACATCAACCCGTTGTAAATTTTGCTTTGTTGCACGTTAACATTTATTTCCTTTATTTGTGGAGCGACTTATGTTATACTCTTCAATAGACTACATTGATTTTTGTTTTTTATGGTTTAGAATACGTAAATTCCTTGGTTAACTTCATTTTTTTTT
>NW_019419440.1:5160-8595 GCF_000390285.2 Anoplophora glabripennis
AACAACCGCTAACCAAAGGTTCTTAATTTATGCCTTTGGTTAGCGGTTGTTTTGTATTTATATTTGGGTGGTAAGAGCAACGATCGTGGGTTTCTCTGCCATGCTCTTTCCCCACAGGAGCTCTAGGTGAGCCTGGCACTCTCATTCTATGTTTAATGGTTGTTAATGTTTTTGTTGTTCTTTCTATTTGTCACATGTTTAATTTGAATTGTATGTAAATAAAGGTTAGGTGTATTCTCTGCTTTTGTTTTATATAATTAAACCATACATCCCCTCTACAAAGTTAGTAGCCAGCGCCTTCCGGTCAATTAAAAAAATAGATACACACAACGTAGGTAGTCCTTAGACGATCACATGTTTTTGGCCACAACTACGTTTACTTATTTTTTGTCGAACCTAGGGTTGTTATACTACAAGGGACAGAGCTTTAGTCAGATATAGGAAGTCTAAATTAACAGCCCACTGGGATTATTATAAACAATTGCGCAATATAACAAACTCTACTGTGACAAAAGAAAAAAAAGCTTATCTCGAATTCTCTATACGGACAAAAACTAGCAAAAATATTTGGCAAGATTTAAAAACTATGAATACGATTAACAAAAGAAAAATTCAGCAGGTTTCTAATGTAGATGACGTTAATGCCATCAATGATTTCTTTGTTAAGTCATGTAGAAGTGACTTTGTTGTTAATAGTGAGACTGTTGAGTATTATAAGCAACATACAAAACATGATATTGTCGAATTTTCTTTTAGTTTGGTAACAGAGAATGAAATATTTTTAGCGCTCAAATCTATTAAATCTACGGCGACGGGTGTTGATGGAATCGGTATTGGTTTACTTCTGCATTTGTGCCCTTATATTTTGCCTTTACTAAATCATATAATTAACTACTGCATTGAGTTTAGTGTATACCCTTCTCTATGGAAACTTTCTAAAGTAATACCGTTGCCTAAGACTAATACTGTAACAGATATAACAAGTCTCAGGCCAATTAGCATTTTACCAACTATGTCAAAAATTTTTGAATCTATTTTGAATCAACAGATAAGAAAACATATTATTATTAATAATATACTACCGTCTAATCAGTCAGGTTTTAGAAAAGGCTATAGTACAACAAGTGCCTTACTAGATGTTGTGGATGATGTGGTGCGGTCATTTGATAACAATGAGTTAACCATTTTAGTTCTCCTGGATTACAGCAAGGCATTTGACCGCATTAATCACTCATTACTTTTAGCAGTTTTACATTATTTTGGTTTCTGTTTGAAATCTACAGAGTTAATGAAGCAATACGTTACTGGTAGGCGTCAAAAAGTTTGTATAAAGGATAAATCCTCAGATATGTTGCCAGTAGAACACGGTGTTCCACAAGGTTCAATTCTTGGCCCACTTTTATATATATTATATACTAGTGAGTTCCAAAAAGTTCTAAGTACATGTAAATCTCATTTTTACGCCGACGATACTCAGCTGTATTATTCTTTTAAAGAGGCTGATATTGAACATGCTTGTAGGTTAATTAGTCAGGACTTAGCGCACATTACTGAAATTTCGAACTCTTTCTGTTTGTCTATAAATGCCGCAAAATCCAAAGTTATGTTGCTTGGTAGAAAAAAAGCAAAGCAGAGATGTGCGGGAAGGGTTAACATAATTTCTAATAATGTTGTTCTTGAAGTAACGCAAGTAGCAAAAAATTTGGGTCTCTATATTGATTCGGACTTAAGATTCACAGAACATGTTAATCATATTATTCAAAAATCTTTTGGTAACTTAAAACTAATTTATTCTAATAGAGATATGTTTACCAAGAAAACAAAAACTTTACTTTGTGAATCTCTTGTACTTTCTCATATTAATTACGCATCGGTGGTATATTATCCTTTCTTACGTCAAGTTGATGCCATGCGATTACAGAGATTGCAAAATAGTTGTATAAGATTAATTTGTGGAATTAGGAAGTATGACTCTGTATCGCCAGGTTTGAAAGAGGTCGGATGGCTGAATGTCGACAAAAGAATCCAATACTTTGCTTGCTCTTTTTATCATGATGTTTTATTAAATAAAACACCTCCTTACTTATACAATAAAATTACTTATAGAACTGATGTTCATAACTTAAATATTAGGCACAGAACTACTATCACTATTCCGAAACATACCACTTCTAAATTTCGCTCTGGATTCTCTTATCGTATAGCCGCAATTTATAATGCTATTCCCAATACTGTTAAAGAATTACCTAGTATAAAATTTAAGAAGCACATTAAGGCACTCCTCCTTGATGATAATCTGTAGATCTCCTTTGTCATACTGATTGAGTTATCCTATATTATTATATTGTATTTTAATTGACTGGTTACTGCTGTACCGTTCTAATGATTTATTTTTTACAATTTTTTTTTGGGTTGTGTGGAAGAGCAGAGGTTTTCACTTGTGGGAAACCACTGAACACTGCCCTTTATAATGCAATTTCTGTATGTATATTAATAATACTTCTTGTAGTATTCATTATAATAAAAACATTATTATTATTATTATTATTATAATTAAATAATTATTTATGAACTAGTTTGTAAAATATATATAATACATTTTTTGTTGAGCAACTGAAGTCGGATGGTAAAAAGAATACCATCCTAAACCACCTTCCTCATATTATCCCTTTCACTGGGGCTGAAAACGACTATTGTTTAAAAAAAAATCTTTAGCGGTCATGGTAGTAGGTAAGATGAGGAAGGTGGTTTAGAATTGTATTCTTTATACCGTCTGTTACTCAACAAAAAATAAATTATATTTTACAAACTGGTTCATAAATAAATCTTTGCATGATTATAAATTCTTTTTTCACCTCGATACAGTTAAAAAAAATCAGTTTATACCAAAACTAAAACGTCGCTTAGGTATTTCTTAAAGACTGAAACACGCCATGTTTCACAGTTCCTCTGGACTGGGAGGGCTCACAACCGACCATTGCAAGTTTAGACCTCACAAAAATAAATCAAGACGCTAAACCATACCCGAGAAGACCATTTAGCCCACAGGACAATCAGAAGACGCCACGACGCCCAGGAATCCTTCCTTAAAGTCATTGTCCCCACAAGGAAGCGATAAGGTAAGAAAAGGAGGAGTGCGACAGTGAGCGTCCATAATTCCTAGGACACTATCACTTATTTTTAATATTTGTATGAATTGTTTTGAAGAAAACTCCGATTTAAATGAAAAATCTATAATATGTAGACGACAATTTTTCAAATTTGGCTTTCTATCATCGAGTAATTAAATATTTTTCTAACATTAAAAAGAAAGAACCAATTTAAATTTTAAACACTCTAAAATTAAAGTAAATTTTTTAAATTATTATTTTTTTCAAATTTGATGCTTATTATTCATTGTCCCTATGGAAAAACGTCTTGAAAATCCTGTAGTCT
>NW_019419441.1:0-4722 GCF_000390285.2 Anoplophora glabripennis
ACATCGCAATATGTTGGAGAAAGTGCGCAGTTAGAAAACAATATTATGGATACAAATGACCAATAACAAAAGGACAAATCAGAAGATTTACCTTGTAATGGAAAACAACAGAGCATCGTGGGGAAGTAAACAATTTGGAAGAGAAAGATGTTGGTCCCAGACACAGGTGAGGGGTGCATGTTATCCCGTAGCTTCCCAAATAACATCGTAGAAAACGAGGGAACAACCAACTCACACACAAAAACCATCTTCAAGAGACGAGTAACCACGACTAAAAGTTAGGTTAGAGTGACGATTGAACATTCCAATGCAGAGATTATGGAAAACGTAAGTCCAGTTGCCTAAGCATATTCTCCAAAACATAATTTAAAGTGTTGCGAATTCGAAGTAAAAACATTTTGTGAAATTGAAAACTTCATTTCAAATCATAGACAATGTCAGTGGATAAAAATTAAAATGATATTTTTGAACATTTCATAGTATAAGGATTAGTTTAGTTTCTGTGTTCTTAATATAAGTGAGTTTGTTTCGTAAAACATTTAAAACAGTATTAATTGGTTAACCAAACATTTTCTAAATCATGTTAGGTAGAGTTAAGAAATTTATCAGTTATTAAGTCATGTAAAAGTCCATAACAAATCTAGTTTCTGTGTTTCTTAAAATATTGTTCGAAATTTAAAGATGAATAATTAATAAATATCATATTGTGAAAATCGTTAAAAATTGCTTTCATTCAGTGCTACTTACTCAAATCAATAGTGATAGTAAATTTAAATAACATTGAACCGCTTCTCTGAGGTAAGAACTCATGCTGGTAATTTGAATAAGTGTTTTTTTTTTGGGGGACAGTGTAGCATTGATAACTAAACATTCCTATCTACACTGTAATAAAATGTACACTGTTAATGTTATTCATGCAAGGTAAAGCTGCCGGAGGAGAGATTAGCAAAACCAAGGTAAGAAAGTACAATTCGTTCAAATTTGTCATTGTAATTGCTTAATCTATCATGAGAACCTACATCCAATAAAAAAAAATTGATTTCAACACACACAAATTACATTCTACACAACAAAAGGCGCCCAAACGAATATTTAATCATTACACATTACAAAAATAACATACTATACCACATAACAAATACATAAAACAAAATATACAAAATTAAATAACACAAAAATTAACAAAATACAAAATTAAAAATAAATATTAAAATAATAATGTGTATGTTCGAATATTTTATTTATTTCTGAGAAAATAGTATTTGTTAAAGCTTATCTAAAATCAGCATTTACAGTAAGTAAATGAAATTTATTGGCAACAAAGAAAGTGGTCTCTCGATGTATATAAAATAAAATCGAGTAAATGTACCATTCAGTGAGTGCATCTAGTGGGCAAACTCGTCGGCAACATTCTTTCTGAGCTAATCGCCATCATTTTAAGAAATTATAAACCAAAAATGACGAGTGGCTTTTCAGAATTGATTGATTCTTAAATGGATACACAACAATTGATTGATATTTTAAGTAGATAACGTAATTAATAAATCAAACAAACTAGTTTAGGTGGATATTAAAGAACTCTCAACTGCGGTAGGCTTCAAAAATTAGCTCCATCATCAGGACGTCTTAATTGATATATCAAACAGTGACTCGGCGATTCCAAGTTAATTAATCTATATATAACTTACCACTGTAAAATATTTTATTAATTTAGATGAGCAGATAAAATTAAGGGTCCTCTCTACCTAATGATACCGTGTTGGGGAATTATCTTGATTTAGATGTTGAAAAACCCTGAAATAATTAAAAAGCTAAGCCCATTTTTTATTACATACTTAATTATTGAACTAGATCCATGTTGCACGAGTATGCAAAATATAGCAAGCTTTGTGATGACGAAGTGTTTAAAGAAGTGAGAAGTGGTTAATGGAATTCGTTGTATATCAGTACTTACTTAATGGAGTTTGTTCTAACTTCTAGAGTATACTAAGAGGTACCAAGGAAGTACTGAGGTTTAAAAAGGTGTATGGTTTATTGGGAATAGACCGGGAGTTTATCGGAGATGTACTTGAGCATGCGTATTAGATTAATTTCTTACCAGGGCTCCTTAAAGATGAGCCCTTGAGGGCTGAACATAGTGAGACTTTGGAACTGAGTATTTGTTTCATTACAAATTTGACGGTATAAGAAAATAATTTCTAAGTTGTACAGATGCGCCTCAGACTTTGGACGGTGTGGATAAATAACATATAAATATTTGTGCGTTTACAATAACATATATAATACATCCATAAGCACCGAATCAAGACCTACAATACTAGACCTTAATTATTATACCGGGTGGTCGTTGAGGTATGCGAGATACGTCGTATATGAATTCTATGACTAGTTTCAATCAAAAATGATTTTATTCGCTTTTCTCGAATTCCCAACGGGAAATGTCGGGGTTTGAAGTTGCCAGATCGTATGGGTAGGTGCTAAAGAGTAAATTACATGTAGCATCTAGGGAGCTAGGGAATTTAAGAATTAGCAACTTGGCTAGGATTAGAAAAAAAATTGTTGATTATTCATTAATTATTGTCATCATTGACAGTTGGTTCTTTTTAATTTTTTGCGTCATTTGTGTTAAAACCATGACTTTAATTTATTCAAATGAAGAATATGTAGATATGATTTTCATGTATGGATATTGCAACGGTAGTACTACCGCCTTGTTAGGGAATATCAAGGATGATATCCAAATCACCATCTTCCAGACAAGCAAACGTTCAATGGAACTTTCACAACTCTTCGACTAACAAGTGCGTTCAATAAACCGATTTGTGAAAGAGACCATGCTGCAGAAGTGCTTGAGCTTGTTGGAAATGATTCTGGTACAACTTTCCCCACGAGTCTTCCCCAAAGAGTTCATTTTTGTGAATGGTGGAGCAATCAGTTGGATACTCTTTCAAGAACCCTTTTCTGTGACGAAGCTACATGTACAATAGATGGAATCAACAATTGAGTATCTTTGCAAGAATCATGCAAGTCCATTTTCTATAAGAAATGAGTAAGATATTTCATATATGGAATCTCTTACAAATTTAGATTGGCCATCTTTTGGTGTAAGAATAAGGCAAGTCTATGGCATATTAGTGAAGATATAGTGACAAACGACTTTCCTGTTTAACCAAATTGGCCCAAGAAACGGCAAAGTCCAGGATTTGCCCGATTATTGCCCCAAAGTGCCTGTAATTTGTGGCGGCTAACGCTCGTGACACCCACATCAGATCAACTAACCGTTAGTTCAAATACACAAGAAATAATACATATTTATTGATTGCTCTGTTTCTGCTGGAATGACTGTTTTCTCAAGTTTTCGCTCATCAAGACAAACCCACAAATTCAGTTGCCATTGCCGAGTGATTTAGCCTACAAAAATAAAGGATTGTAAAATTTTGGTGAAGAAATACGTCCCACTCGCTGATCAGGCGTATTATAAAGAACTATATTTGGAGATTTGCCCACCGACGATCATCCTGAAGAAGATTCACCTGAAATGTCTAATGAAGGTTATGAAACCGATTGTTCTTGACTTTAAGGAAAAACACTGTTACTATAAAATGTAATAAGTAATTGACAAACATCAATCGTCTTTTAATATTTTGGTGTAAGAAACAGGCAATCCAAATTTAAAAAAATAATAAAAAGAACTACAACTGGGAGCAAGAGCTTCAAGTGGACTGAGTTATGCACTGCACAATGAGTCATTATGCTTTTATTAAAATAAACCATTTTTTTTTTCTAAGTCATCTAGTCAGAACAATGTAATTTACTCTTTAACAACTACCCATACGACTTGGCAACTTCAAACCCGATATTTCAAGAACCTTTGGGAATTCGGGAAAAATTAATAGAATCAATTTTACTTAAAATTAGTTATAGTATAGTATATTAGTATATAGTATTATAGTATCATAGTATCTCGGATATCTCGGCAGCCGCCGAGATATCCGAGATTCACTGCGACTGCACTTCAAACAATTTTCATCTGATATATTGCAATTTTTAACTGGTCTTCACAGCAGATGGTCTACCAACAGAATGTGAATTTGGTGGGAAGATAAACAATGTATGTATGTATATATGTATGTCGGAGGGTGGTGGAATTGTCTTCCACCACGGCACTTAGGCCTTATTAGGCCCCTTGGACACCCTCCTTCACTACTCGAGTACTTTTCTTCAAACCATCTTATTTACTACACGGATGGCTTGGTGGCAAAGTCTCGTACAGTTTATGTATGATAGCATGGTCTTGAGTTACAGAGATTTCTTGCTCTGTTCTCAATACCATTTATCGGAGACCACACGCGTGAGGCAAATGTTGGGCGACCCAGGTCTCTTGGTAGGCTGCCACAGCCACGTCCCCGAGCCTGCCTTAGGTCACCCATCCAAATTCCGGCCCACGTCCGTGATGCTTGACTCGGCAGATCGAAATCCGCCGGCCAAGACACCCGGCTAGGTGGTCCCCTATCAAGAGTATCATTCTCTGTATGAACCAAAGCAACTCTAATACTAATAAAATCCTTGTTACAGAAACTGGAATAAGAACGAAGAGAAAGCAAAAAAGAACAACAAGAAACCGAGCCTCCTTAGAGTATTAGTAGCTACCTTCTGGCCAGAGTACTTATATTTAGGTGTACTTTTAGTATTCATGGATATATTCATTCGCCTAAGCCAACC
>NW_019419441.1:5045-8599 GCF_000390285.2 Anoplophora glabripennis
AATACGTAAAAAAGGTAACTTGAATTTTTTCCCTAAAGTTCACCGTTCTCAAGTTATTCATACCAATATAATCCCCTTGTGGCAGACACTTCTAACCATAATATTACAAGAATATTTATGTTTATGCTTAAAAGCAAGTGCAATTTGTAAGTACATCAACAAAAATTTTTACAATCATAGCTTTCATCTTTTTGGATTAAAACAATATTTGGAAAATCACGACAAAGGAATGAAAGGCACAGAAATGAAATTTTAAAAGCATTTGACGACGATCCTCGACTAAGTACACGAAGAACGTCTCGGCAACTTGGGGTGAGTAAATCGAAAATTTGAAAAGTTCTATATAAGGATGGCAGAAATCCGTACCATTTACAACCTGTGCAAAATTTACTTCCGGGAGCTGAAGAGAGACTCCTGAATTTTTATCAGTGGTTATTAGAATTCTTACTAGAAATACTTTGGACCGATGAGGCTGCGTTCACAAGGCGAGGGGTGGTGAATTTTCACAATTTGCATATGAAATTCGGACAAGATCTTTTCAACACGAATTTTCTGTGAAAGTATGGCTCGGAATAATTTGCAATAAAGTATGTGGTCCTTTCTTCTTGCCACCCCATTTAAATTCCCAGTCATTTCTAAACTTTCTACAAAACCATCTATTTAAATTATACAAGAATTGCTTAATGACAATTATATGGGGTGATGGATAGGCAGAAGACCAAATGCCAATGTCAACCATAATGGTGGAGAGGGTCCAGTGTCTTGGCCAGCCAGATCGCCAGATCTAAACCCCCTTTTTATGTTTGGTGTTACCTATCTGAAAAGTAAAGTTTATTCTATTCCAATAGGTACTAGACTACTAGATACTGTAGCGAATAGAAGAGAGGTGTAATGAATTAAAAGAAAACCACCACAAGTAGCTTCAGTTAGTTCCATTAATAGATGTCAGAAATGTATGGATGTGGGTAGTTCGAATTTTGAACAATTGCTGTAAATACGTAACTTTAATTTTGTTTCTTGTTTAGTTGTTGTTGCTTGGTAAATGCATTTTTATTATTACTTAGATTTAAATTTTTCTTATTTGTAAAGACAGTGGATTAGTCCTCCAGGGGAAACTAAAACACACCTGGAACACTACCTCACAAGGGGATTGTATTGGTATGAATAAATTGAAAATGGTGAATCTTAGGGAAAAAATTCAAGTTACCTTTTTACGTATTTGGTGCATTAGAATATAAATCCGTTATAACTTGTAAAAAATACAATGGCGTAGGTTGTTTTTATGAAAAGGGGGCGACCCCTGTCCAGTTGTATACCACTGGTTGAACCTTTAGGGCTCATATTTTGAGAAATACAAGGTCTACTGTAATAGATTACCAAGAGACAAAAAAAAATCTATTTTTTTTAGACAATTTCAACACCTAAAACGAGGCCGTTCCAGACCTATGTTTATAAGGCAATCTCCTATTATTTTAAAGAGATATACTTATCCTCGAAGTTTCCTGCATAAAATTCGGACCACCCTGTATATAAGTTTTTTTAAGAGTATCTTTATAATCGTCTTTATACTGAAGTGAAATTAATCGAGTAAGTACAAAAAGCTTCCAATTTTTATCTCAAATTTATACATGTAGTAGCCAGTACGACCTCAGCCTTCTGACACCCCTTAATCAGCAACCATTCTTTGCCGCAAGCGGCAATGAGTTTGTAAACGGGAATTACCGGTACATATCATTTTATGTATATCCAGTAGATAATAGCATTTCGATTTTAATGCGGAGCATAAAAAAGCAATCACACAATACATAAACATGCTAATGATACATCTGTGGTAACATTTCAATAATTGCTGGCCATTTTAAAAGTAACAGTAAATCCGCGGAGCTACAAGAGAACAATCATCAGATGATCAAGTTTATAAACGAAAAGGTCGCGTCGTGATCTCGGTGGGCTGGGAACTGGAACACGACTGGAGGAGAATTCGGGAGGCTCCCGGCGGTTCGGGGAACCCCCGAGCGTTTCGGGTACTCTCTACCGCCGTGAAATTAGCTAAAAATGCGGAACTGATCTACACTTAACTCTTCTTCGACGTCGTGACGGACGTATCTCTTATTGGAAATTATACCTAGTTATATAAAGAAGCTTTTTATGTTTGTCAAAAATAATTGACTGTAAGTATAGCCTCACTGTTAGCGATTTGCATTGTTTTTACTCGTATACACGGAGTCTCAAACTGGGCGATTTTTATTTGTTGCTTGTGGGAAGAGGCCATATTGTTTCCGTTGCTCTTTTTTCAGTATAATGATGGCTAAATAATTAAATGTTTCAGTTCATTAATACATATATTAAAGGGAAAAAAAAACTGAAAAATGTAACTATTCACATTTATACTCCTATCTTACTTATTCGGAAAGAGCAAACCTTTTGATATTTTAGTACAAATTATTACCATCAAAGTGATTATTGATGGAACTAATAGAATTGCGTTTACGTGTTCGCGTCTAAACCAAAAAAAAAAAAATGGTGAACGTTTTAGAAAATTTATATTACTAATATTTTTTCCTAAAGCTGAGACTATATGACAAGCATTATGAGAAACTTCTGTCTACCAAATTTAAATGATATATATTTTAAAGATTTGTGTACCCAAACTTCAGTTTTTGTAGAATAATGTAACCGTTATCTTAAAAACTATTAAGTTAATTTGACCGAATAACAAGAATTAAAAAAATTCAGGTGATTACATCAAATATTTTCATTTTTATTTAATTTTTAGGTATACCAGTATATTACAGTGTCCACGGATGGACATGATATGAGGGAAAACTTTTTTATTTTTCATTATATTCTTATTAAAAAATTGTGCTTGAGTTTGAATGTAGGTACAAAAATATAAAGTTAAGTGGGCTAATATATACAGAGCGTTCTCTGCAAAGAAATGATTTCGAATACATTAGTTGATTTCATCTTTAGAAATCAATAATACACACAATAATCTACTCTGTAAGCACGAAGTTAAATTTTAGCGGACGTCTAAAAACNAAAGAGTGACCGCAAAATCCGCCCGTTTTTGCGTAGTGTGTAGCAAGAACGGGGAAGGTTGTACAGAGGTCTCCGTGGGCTTAAATTGATCGTCATGAAAAATCTAGGTGAGCATAATTCGATTTTTCCAATATTTGCCCGACTTACCCCTACTTAAGGGGTGGAAACCACCCCTAAAACAAGAAAAATGAGAAAATAGTCGATAAATTCTTGGTAAAATTGGGGGAATTTCACATGGCAAGGGTAAAATCAGGAATGTCCTTCTAAAAATAAAAATGTTGGTCTGGTTTTCTGTTTTCTTGTTTTAGGGGTGGTTTCCACTCCTTCAGTAGGGGTAACTGATCAGAATCTGACAGAAGAACGAATTATGGGGGCATGCAAGGAAGAGTGGCACAAAAAAGGCAATTCATGAAGGGGACATAATTTGCCGCCGGTTTTCGGCAATAGGGGTGGTTTTACCCCCATGCGGGGGATGTTTTTCACCTTGAGCATATTTGGAAGAACATCCCTGA
>NW_019419442.1:0-8644 GCF_000390285.2 Anoplophora glabripennis
TAATAAAAGTAACTAGCCAACAATTACAATACATTTTTCTGTTTCTAATTATAAAATTAATTGAGTATGGGTGTAGGAGTCTAATCTAAAATTTCTTACCTCACTTGTGCAATAAATACAACAGCAAACAGGTTCCATGAAAAAATATTCCAATCAATATAAGCCATCAGATACGTGCCATAGGTTATTAATTAATATAATTGTACCAAATATTTAAATGTTTAAAAGTGCAATTTCTAAATGTTTACAATAGTTATAGTTACAACGTTTATGTATAACAGTTTCAAAACTTAGAAAAATGAAAAATGAGCAGAAATAATAAATATTGTACGTATTGGGCATTCCATGCCAAATCAGTGAGGTCGTGACCGGACCATTTTAAATTTTCCTGATTTTTTAGTATTATTTAATATCCATATAGAGTAACTTTTCTGAATTTCTTTCAAATTTTTATTTTAACCCCTCGAGAAGTTATGAGCATTTGAATATTTTGAGTAAACAATTCTCAAATATCTGGCAACTTGGCAAAAACTAAAGATATCATAACCTTCTTCTTATTTGCTTCGTTTTGAGATGTAAGTAGTTTGATTTAAAAAAAATACTAAAATAATTTTTAGTTTTTAAGATGTTTTTTGATTTTTAAGTTTCTAGAGTGGGGTCTGCTTTAATTCTATTTTTTTGATTTGATTTATATTTTTTTGTATTTTAATATTTTACAGATAATGTATGCTATTAAACCAAATTTATTATAGAAGTACAACACACGATTACTAATTACAAAAAATACCGTATTTTTAAAACTACTTGTAATAATATTGTCATTACTAAATACTTAAATTGTTATTAACTAAATTTTACGATTTTTTTTTCTTCTCAATATTAAAAAGTTTGTTTTGCATAATGCCATAATACTTGTTATATTTTTGACCATTTGTATTTAGTAAAAACAATTATATATAGATAGGTTAACGACGAAACAGAAAATATCAATTGACGAATTTTATTTTCTGTATTATTCCACTAAATATTACATTTAACTTATACAGTTGTTAAGTCTCTTAACAACAACTTTGGTACAAGAATATTAAAATTTATTTTAATATTATTTTCGTTAATTAAATCTGCTTAACATGGCAATCATTGTACCACTTTTTTCACAAATAAATATATGTATACACTTCTTTTTAGGGCTGTCAGAACTGAGCCGCGGGACATAGGCGTACGCATTATTTATTAAAAAGCAACAAATTAGATTGTCTACATTACACCACCATAACGCCAACGGATAGAAATTAATTACGCAACATCTGCACGATAACAAAGGCAACAGTATACTAAGGTGACGTGAACATGAAAAGCATTGTGAGGCAGCGGTTCGCGCATGTCTCCGTTGATCCGCTTAGCACGCCATTGCGGTTCTCTCTGACAACCTTACTTATTTGTATATATAAGGTTTTTTTTATTTTGATTTACTGTAAAAAAAACAAATATTTACGAACAATCGAGTATTTAGTTAGAGGTAGTCCAGTCTAATTAAAATTCCCTCTGAGCTTATGAATGAGGGTAAGCCTGCTAAACAAGAAAAATATTTCATTTTGTTGCAATTAAGACATAGGGGTTAAGAAGACTATTAACAGACAGTTTTTTGCAACGTCTCTTAAAAAATTGCCATAAAAAAGGCAAGATTCTATCGAATCTTAGCCACCGTTATATTTTAGGTAGAAAAAATAAGTTATTAATTTTTGCCTCCTCCAAATGCTTTCTTAATTTTTTAAAAAATTAAACAAAAAAAAAATGTTTTTAACGCCCATCACTTTTTAAGTTGTTAGCATGTTGTTACTTAAATATATTTTTTGCTTTGTATGGGTTTTTACACCTAGTTGTAATCACCCTGTACATACATTTTTTCTCATCCTGCGAGAACTTTTAGTTACATTTTTTACACTCACCCTGTATAAACACATACGGTAGGTAGCTATACTTTTCCTGCAAAAACAATAATAATTAAATGAAAACTAATGCTAATTAAAGTCTGCTATATATAGAACATAAGAGTAAACCCTGATTATTCAATGCAATTAGTTGTTTACATCTTATGCAACTGCAATATGCATATACAAATCAGACCAGCCATGAAATAGGAAATAATAACGGAAATGCATTGCGACTATTATGACTTCATCGCCGGGAAAAACAGATCTATTTGGAGGCGCATGTTACCTTGTACAAAGTCGAATTGTAAAAATCGGTATGTTTGATCAAACGACGGAGTACCTATATGTATGCACTACCAGCAGTAAGCAGTAAATTTAAAATTGCGACAGGTTGGACTTTATTTACTGCTGTACCAGTGCAGTTCTCACGTATTTATGGGACTATTATGAAATAATTAATAGCTATAATTTCACCAGAAGTGGAACAGGCGTTTACTGGAGTGACTGTCGAGAAAACTATAATTTCAAAAACAAAAAAATCATTCATCCAAATTTTTATATACCTACTTACTAAATAATCACTTTTCCCAATTAGATTTTCAAATCACGTAATTATGGAATATACCGTGTTGTTCATTCATTCATATGAGAGCTTCGTTTTTGAGATACAGAATGTTAAAGTTAATTAAAAAACTTTTTTTTTCAGATATTTGAAAAACTATTTTGACGGTTTTGATAAAGCTTGGTATCGTTTTATTAATAAGTAAGGGGATTAATTTGATGTAATTAGATTTAATTTAATTATTCCAGGGGCAGCGCTGGAATACAAACGATAAAAGGTTTTATTTTCTCGAAAAGTAAGGCAAAAATGCGAGAAACAAAAATATTTGTATTTTTAATTACTCTATGTAAAAATAATATCAGACTTATAAAAAAGCAGGGGCGCGCTTCAATTTTCTCTCAAATATCTAGTTAGGATGCCCCAGTGCCGCCCCTGGAATAATTAAATTAAATCTAATTATGTATATCAAATTTCGCCTCTTACATAATACTAGACATCGAAAACTTTGTGGCTACAATCAAATAAATAAA
Source organism: Anoplophora glabripennis (assembly GCF_000390285.2). Taxonomy (NCBI): domain Eukaryota; kingdom Metazoa; phylum Arthropoda; class Insecta; order Coleoptera; family Cerambycidae; genus Anoplophora; species Anoplophora glabripennis. Next base: position 3,027 of record NW_019419442.1, read on the forward strand.
CAGTAGTAATCTACATACATTATACTAGTAAGTGGCAATACGCATTGTAGCAGCAGAAATAGACTAAATTTGCGGTTAAGCCGTGTGCCGCTCTATGCTCACGATGGACAATGCTACTGACTGCCATAAAAACACGTGCCATGCACATGTCCAAGCAAAGTATCAAACTAACTTACACACGCACAAACGACAATCAAACATATCGAATAAATTGATCGATGTGAAGCTTCAGATCAGAGGCAGACATATACATGTTATTGTACAATGACACGGAACGTGAAGTAGTTGATGCTTCGCCACCATTAGTAAAAACAACATCTATTAAAAACTTCCTCTGTTTTAGATATGCGCTTGTGACCACGGTAAATGATGAACGGAATTGTTTTCTACAGTCGCCTTCCTTATGAGTAAGAAATTATAATTTTGTTAACCTTTGCTGGTACTTATTATTACGTACTATACCTACCTATATATTTGATGAAAAGTTCCATGCGAAGCGTTTGGTTTAGAAAAATAGACAGTTCCTTTTTGTTGCATACTATTATGCATATACTTATAATGGAAAGAGTACACTTATAAGAAGGCAACGATTGTGTCATTTTCTGTTCGAATAAAATTACATAAAAGAGAACCCTGCCTACAGGCAACCCTGTACCACATTGCAGCAGCCATAACATTTCTGATCTCTACTTATTACTAATAACGTACCAAATTTTATCAAAATCGTCCAAATAGTTTATTTCAGATGTTTGAAAAAAAGGCCTTTTTTATTATCACGCAAACGAAACTTTAAATCATACAAGTTGATATAAACTTATCTTTTTATTTTTACGATCTTTATAGTCTTTTCAATTTTCCAGATTAAAACTTGATTCACCCTGTATAGTTAACATTTTACATATATGAAGTTTTCGTTTCAGTTAAGAAATCTAGAAGGCTTTGCAAATACCGGAAGATAAAAGATCCGTCTATATGTATAAATTATTTTTATAATTTTACGGGAATGGTAATATTTCTGCAATTTTTATATTTTTGTGTATATTTTTTCCAACCTACAAGATTTATTGTATCTCTGTTGTGAGGTTTATATTTTTATTCTTAGTACTGTCTATGAAAGCCTGATTTTTTTTCTGTTTATTTTTTTAATCTTAATCTTTGAAAACTGAAAATCCTCGGTTTTTGAAATTTTTATTTGTACTATTTTCCGGATTGCTTTTTTATTTATTTAATATATCGTTTTTTTAAATCAATATTTTTTTCATTTGTGATTTATTTTTTCTCACATTTACATTTGTTGCAATTTAACTACATCATGTATTTGTCAATTGTAGTCACTAGTATCCTTCAAGTATTTCGAATACCTTCTAGATTTTTAGACTGAAACCAAATCTTAAAAAAATTAAAACTGAATATTATAGAAAACAATTATTCTGTATTATAAAATGATGGAATTTGAGATATAGATGATTCTGATAATTAAGCTTACCCAACTATATTTTTAATAAAAAAATCTCAACACTGATTTGCTTCAAAACCTCGTGTAAAAAAATCTTAATGCTGGCTACATCATGGTAATTGGTTTAACAAGTGCTTCTAGAGAGCCATTTGTATATACAAAAAATTGCATTCCGATCGGCGCGTCCAAATATTTCAGAAAAATCCTTGTTGTTAATGGGCTACCCTGTATGTGTAGGGTGTCTGAAACGTTCAGATTTTATGATCGTATAAGAAATTTTACTTGTTGTTTAAATTATATTTCCTATAAGATCCCATATTTTGAACGCTTCGTATAGGGACACCTTGTGTTATTATTAATTAAATTAATTATTAATTCTGAAACTGTGTATTAAAATTAAATTCTGTAATATGTATTTACGCAACTTTCATATACACTCACTACCTATATCAGTAATTAAATTTATTCAGAAACTGTTACGCAGGTATCGTACCGACATTTCACTGTTCCAAAAGTAGTAAAGTAAAATAAAGTTAAAATGTTCATTGTTTACAATTTAAAAGCCCATAATAAAAGTGAAGGCGTGGAGCGGATATACTTATAGGTCAAATACAATATAAAAGTGTATGCAAATTTCGTGTGGTAATCCTATATTTGATGTAATAAATCATGGCAGCACTAACATATACAGGGTGTTAGTAAATAAGTGCGACAAATTTCAGGGGGTGTTTCTACATGAGAAAATAATGCCAGTTTGCTTATAAACGTATGTCCGCAAATGATTCGTTTTCCGAGATACGGGGTGTCAAAGTTTTTCTTAAAAACTGACGATTTAATTTATTGCTCTGAAACCGGTCGAGATGTGCAAATGAAATTTGGTGGGTTTTAAGAGGTAGTTATTGCGCATTTTTTGACACGCAATTAAGAATTTTATGTTCATCATTGGCGCGCGTACGGGTAATAATCTCAATTTTTTTAAAGAAAAAAATGGTACGCCACTGAGATATTACAAATTAAAAATCATTTTTGAATTCCTCGTTCAATTTGTGACAAAAAATCTCTCTTGCCTTTTCTTCGTATGGGGCGCCGTTTTGATGCAAAAAAATAAAACATCTTAACGCGTATTTTTTATTTCTTTAATACATTATCAAGAACTATCTAATACAATAACATTAAACCAGAACAATAACAGAAAATAACACTAATAAAATTTTGAAAAGGCGCAAAGCTACAACAAATGTTCAAAATGACCTCCCTCAGACGTGACACAAGATTCAACTCTTCGCCTCATTGATTGTCGTATTCGCGCAAATATTCCTGGTATATTTCTTATTGTCTCACAGCCGACTATAATTCGATTCCTCAGGTCATCAACATTTTCAACGGGAGTGGAATAAACTAATGACTTAAGAAAACCCCAAATGCAAAAATCAAGAGGATTTAAATCCGGCGATCGAGCAGGCCAATGTTCCGTACCTCCCCTACCTATCCAACGATTTGGATATACTGTGTCTAAGTGATTACGTACATTAATGCTAAAATGGGCTGGTGCACCATCATGCATGTACCATAGGTGTTGTCTCAGCTGTAGAGGAATTTCTTCAAGAAGAACAGGTAACTCTTCCTGTAGGAAATTAAGATAAGATTCGCCTGTTAGTCGTTGTGGGAGGAAATATGGACCGATTAAATGATCATCAATTACCCCAAGCCATACATTTACGGAAAACTGATGCTGAAAATGAGCTTCAAAGATTCCATGGGGGTTTTCCTCAGCCCATAAGTGATTGTTATGGAAATTTCGTATACACTGTCGTCCAAAAGTAGCCTCGTCAGTAAACAAAACGGCATTTAAAAAATTAGGAATTTGAGCGACTTGATGATTAATCTATTGGCAAAAAAATAGTCGCGGAAAAAAGTCTCTAGGTAGTACAGCTTGCACACGTTTAATATGAAACGGATACAATTGCTATTCTTTAAGAATTTTAAATACAGTGAAGTTGCTTACATTCAATATGTTGCCAATTTTTCGAGTACTTGTTTCAGGTGACTCCGCAATTAACTCAAGAACTGCTTCTTCTAGTTGTACAATTCGTACTTCTCGAGGGCGTCCACAGTCAACCGTTTGTTTCTTAAATGAACCATTTTCGCGCAAACGTTGATGAAGACGAGCAAATATTGTGTGATGAGGNTTTAATTTATTGCTCTGAAACCGGTCGAGATGTGCAAATGAAATTTGGTGGGTTTTAAGAGGTAGTTATTGCGCATTTTTTGACACGCAATTAAGAATTTTATGTTCATCATTGGCGCGCGTACGGGTAATAATCTCAATTAAAAAAAAATGGTAAGCCACCGAGATATTACAAATTAAAAATCATTTTTAAATTCCTCGTTCAATTTGTAACAAAAAATCTCTCTTGCCTTTTCTTCGTATGGGACGCCGTTTTGATGCAAAAAAATAAAACATCTTAACGCCTATTTTTTATTTCTTTAATATATACATTATCAAGAACTATCTAATACAATAACATTAAACCAGAACAATAACAGAAAATAACACTAATAAAATTTTGAAAAGGCGCAAAGCTATAACAAATGTTCAAAATGACCTCCCTCAGACGTGACACAAGATTCAACTCTTCGCCTCATTGATTGTCGAATTCGCGCAAATATTCCTGGTATATCTCTTATTGTCTTACAGCCGACTATAATTCGATTCCTCAGGTCATCAACATTTTCAACGGGAGTGGAATAAACNTCAGCGACTTCAATATGATTGTTACACATACTACCATTTTTATTTTTAATCATTGGAGTAGAAACTTTGCTTGAAAGTCGAGAACGTGTATATTTGTAGAAAGCTTTGGGCCCTTAAATTCTGTATATTTTTAATAAAAAAATCTCTAGTGATTTTCTCTAAAACCTTGTCTAAAAAAATCTTATTGCCAACTACATTGTGGTAATTGGTTTAACAAGTGCTTCTAGAAAGCCATTGTGTATACAGGGTATCCGGAAAGGTCATGTCAAAGACGAAGGGGTGTGCAGGGAAGCTCAAATCAGTTGTAGTACTCCATAAAAAAGCCCTGAAGCACTATAATTGTTTTGAGCTCCCCTGTATACCCCTTCATTTTTGACACGACCTTTCCCGACACCATTATAAAAAATTGCATTCGAATTAGTGCCTCCAAAGATTTTAGAGAAATTCTGTTTGTTAATGGGGTACTCTGTATATGTAGGGTGTGTGAAACGTTAAGATTTTATGATCGTATAAAAAATTTTACTAGTTGAGGTTATATTTCCTATAAGATCCCAAATTTTGAACGCTTCTTATAGGGACACCTTGTATGTTATTACATTACATTACTTTTTACGTACAATTTAATTCTCACACTGTGTATTAAAATTAAATTCTGTAATATTTACGCAACTTTCATATACACTCACTACCTATATCAGTAATTAAATTTATTCAGAAACTGTTACGCAGGTACCGTACCGACATTTCACTGTTCCAAAAGTAGTAAAGTAAAATAAAGTTAAAATGTTCATTGTTTACAATTTAAAAGCCCATAATAAAAGTGAAGGCGTGGAGCGGATATACTTATAGGTCAAATACAATATAAAAGTGTATGCAAATTTCGTGTGGTAATCCTATATTTGATGTAATAAATCATGGCAGCACTAACATATACAGGGTGTTAGTAAATAAGTGCGACAAATTTCAGGGGGTGTTTCTACATGAGAAAATAATGCCAGTTTGCTTATAAANAACGTTGATGAAGACGAGCAAATATTGTGTGATGAGGTACCCTACGTCCTGGATACAACTCAGCATACAATCGTCGAGCTTGCCGACCATTTCCATTACTTCGACCATAGACAAAATGCGTGTCTGACAATTCCGCATTTGCAAAATTTTCCATTTTTTTTTTTTTTAAGAAAAACTTTGACATTCCGTATCTCGGAAAACGAATCATTTGCGGACATACGTTTATAAGCAAATTGCCATTATTTTCTGATGTAGAATCACCCCCTGAAATTTGTCGCACTTATTTACCTATACCCTGTATAGCATGTGACAAGGAACGTTTTTATTGAATATCGACTAATATAGAAACGTATCGAATTTGAAATTCGTAATTTTGAAATTTTAGTATGCAGCTTG
>NW_019419443.1:0-8593 GCF_000390285.2 Anoplophora glabripennis
AAATGGAGGTGTTCTAGGACCTTCCTGTGGTTTTGTGGCATCTTCCAACTTAAACTAATCACAGATAAATAATTATTGTCAACTTTAATGTAATATACAGGGTGTTTTCAAGAGGAACACATATGGAACCAGCTATAGCTAAAAGGAACATATTTTGCATAAAGATTACATTAGTAAAAATGTGCATCCCTTAGAGATACAAGATATTAGAAATATTATCTAAAAAAAAAATTCAATAGATTTGATATGCAGTCATTCTAAATGCACACATTCCTAAACCTTAACACCCCTAAGCAATGCTTATATCTAGCTCTACTCAGAAAAAAGTTATTTGCATAAAAGTAAAAAATACAAAAAATTGAATTTTTTGTATTTTTTTTTTGTTAAATTGTTTTTTAATATATTTTGCAATAAATAATTTTTTTTTAATTTTTTAAATATGCTATTTCGATAGAAAATCTCATTATCTACAACATTTTTCCTATGCAATACCCTTAAATTATGCCTCGTTTTCGATATATACTCAAAAAACCGTAAGGGTTACATTTTCACCCCTATCTCCAATTTCCACCCTCTAATTTAATAGCACTCCGCGTTTTTTTCTTTCTGAACAACCATTTGAACGATTCATGCAATAAAAACCCATCAACGTTGTAGTTCCTTAGTACCCTGCTTTTTAAGACATAATCAATAACCTATAAGGCAATGTTTCTCATTGTATTAGATACGTTCTGTGCAAATTTGGACAGTTTTTCATATTATTTTCGACTCGTCCCGTATGCGTCCTCCTCGATTTTTCCGCGAACTTCTAGAACGACCCACGACGTGCTGGCGCATAATGAAAACGTACTCCCCATATCGTCGGTCTGCCGAGGCGATCCTTAATAGCGCTGAATAAAATCACGACTTTGGATTTAGTGGTAATTTATGTGGTGCATTCGCGTCTCCCGTCTACCGTGTATGTTTACGGCCTTATACGAGGGCGTGCTGCAGATAACCGACCGCCGTAATAAATAGTGACGTGTGAGAGACAGGTATGCCCATAGTGGGTAATTAGCCCAAAACCAACAAACCGTGGTAATGGTCATGCATCGGGCATGTGCAGAACGCAGGACGTGGATTTCATGAGATCGCCGCGGCGGGAGAGTTGCGAAGAATGCTCTCCGATAATAAAAAGTTTTAATGGTTGTACGCGGGAGGGTCGAAATCTTCTTGTTTTTTTTTTCAGGGGTAATTGTAAATAGAAATTACTTCCTTAGTTTGAAGATAGAGGTTCTTCAAGGGTCTATTTTGGAGCTTTTCTTTTGTACAAGCAGCTTTAAGTTGCAATACTTTTACCTTCTGAATTGACTAGGAACAAGCACATAAGATTAGCTCCATAAGCTCAGAGATGTAGTGGGTTATTTTGAAGCTTAAGATTTATATCCAACAACCAATCGATTCCACCCCAAACGGGACCTCCCCCCGCCTTCCTTATCAGGATCAAGGTCAATTAGTGGTCAGATTGAGAACCAGTGCATTAAATCAAAGGATTTCGGAGTATAGGTTTTTTAGGTCGAATCGGAAGTTAGTTTGTCTGTATCAGACCATTTTAAGGTTGTGTCAAGGTCGTTTCGAGGTCATTTCAAAGTCAAATTGAGAAATGCTGAGCAATCAAGTCCGATCACATGTTATACAGGATTTTGGGGTCAATGAGCTTGAATCCGAGGTCAGTTTTTCTGTATCAGGAAATTTGAATGTCGTCTCAAGGTCATTTCAAGGTCAAGTTGAGAAAAGCCAAGCAATTAAGTCTATCCGCCTGTTATACACGTAGCTCGAGTTGCCGAGTTCAAATCTGAGGTCAGTTTGTCCCTGTCAGGTCATTTGAAGGCCATTTTAAGGTCATTTGAGAGTTAATTTATGGAATAAACCCTGGAATCAATTACCGTTCTTATAGTCGCTGAGCCCGAATCTAAGGTCCATTTATATGTATTAATAAAGGTACAAGGTTATTCCAAGGTTGATTTGAGAAAAAGGACTTTCGGTAGGGTCAGTGAGAGACGATTTTAGACCCTCGGTTTTTGACCGAAGCTAAAATTGTTGATACTAAAATAAGGTTTTTAAAATCATTCTAGTTTGAACAGAGCCACGCAATTTAGGCAAGTTCATCTGAAGGAACAAATAAGTAGATCTTTTATCTCGAAAACTACTTATTTGACACAAAAATGACCTGTGCAAAGGTTCTAGGATTTCGTATGGGTTCCACGTTAGTGATCTCTTGACCTAAAACTTGGCCAATCCTCCTTACTTTCGGTTCGACACAAATCAAGTAGTGGAGGAATTCGCAATCGGCTTCTGTACCTTATCGGCCCTGACAAGGGTCACTTGATTTTTGCGATTTCGGTATCTACATCTGTTTGTGTCTGTCCTTGTCAGTCTTCGTCTGTATATGTCTGTGTGGGTGGATTCGAGGTAATATGGGTTGGTACGAGTTTTTGCAAAGTTTATATAGGTTAATATGCTCAGTTCAATCTTTAGTTTCCAACCCTCAAATCACCTGATCAGCTGAAAATCTAGATGATCTATCGGAAAATTAGTTATTTTGTGTAGTAGGCAATTATACTACCTACAATTTAAGGTAAGTACCTAAAGTGATTTTTTCAGTCATTTGTTAAATGTACAATAAAGGTCGACTGCGGAAAAATCAGTTTTCGAAAATTGCGCTTCATCATTGAAAAAAGTCATGAATGTTAGAATGTAATTGCGTTCGTTCTTTTTGCAACTAATTATTTAATTTTAATAGATAAAGGTTCTAATTGATCCAAAGACACGTATAGGCATGCAAAACAGCATTATAAACAAATTGTCCCAGTGTCAGACAGAAGCCGCTCGGCAATTCGCTCTTTATTTCTTTAAATAGAGCTTACGTCACTTACGAAGAACTTTGTTCTCTGTTTTTATAACGTTAATTATTAATTAACTATTGACGTATCGGACCGCGATTGTAGAGACAAAGAAAGGATTAAACTTTTATTTTCAGAAAGTTAAGCTGTTAAGAGGTTCCCTCAGCTACAATTTGAGCTAAAAAATGACGCGATTGGTTGCGACTTTTTTTAACAACCCTTTTTTGCCATATACTTAGATTTTCCCCAAATTCCGGCCGCCATATTGGGTCCGCCATTTTGGATTTTTGAAAAGTACCACTCTGCGTTTGAAAGCCTCTTACTAGACGAACATTTTGAGCCCTTACACGTCTCGATCGTTCCCCGCAATTTTTGTCCAGGTCGGTGATCCGCTTGACGTGAAACATCTCTATAATATTTTTAAAAATTTTCCAACACTCTGTATCTCGGAATCTAAGCACTTCCGGCCACATGTTTATAGGAACCTTTTTTCTTTAAATACCATAAGAAATTGTGTCCTGAAATTAGGGACCTGATTTAGGAAACACCCTGTATATTACAAGCATTTTTCTTTTCAGAGACTTTTTTTATAATAATTATATTATTATTTTGATTTACTTCAATATACTACGTCCTACTCTAGCCCTAAAAACTTACCCTTTCTTAAAGTCACACCCTGTATAGTGGCAAAACTGCCTTTCTTAACCCTAGCAATGCATAAAACTAACATAAACAAGAAATATAATAAATCTCGAAAAGTGTCAAATAAATCACCGGCAATATTGATATTAAAAAAAAAACGTACAAGTCGACCACCGGCGAGAGATACGAGACCATGTAGGGGTTCCCATACGAGCCGCAGCAGGCCATGTACTAGTCACTGGGGCACACACGTCGCTGACAAATGATGGCCGTCTCTTCAATGAGTTCATAAGTCATCCTCGCTAGCCGTTGCGCTAAACTAATGCGACCGTGGTGGCGTTTTGACAACACATATCGTTACGAGGCACAGGTACATCGAGGGAGCATGCCGTGGTATGTACAGGGTGGGACGTTGCGAGATGCACGTCGAACAGTGAAGAGATTGATAAAGCTTTGCTTTGGCACTGGTACACAGAAAAAATAACGAGCCTGATATTAATGACAAATTTTGAGTAAATCTACAGAGCCTTATGAATGATTACAAGCCATGTGACCGTCGAGCATATGCAACCAACATTGCATGGTTGGTTCTATTAACTAAAAATCTATAAATCTCAGTGAAGTGGTTGAATTGGTTACTTGTTCGGAAGTACTTACTATTTCCAAAAAATATCTTATTTCTATAGAAAATAAAAGGTTTAGTTGAAAAATATCGACATTTTAATTTTAAGTCTAAACTCACGCAAAAACAGTCACCAGTATCATGGCGTCTACGTGACGTCACATCTACGTTTGTCAACATTAAACATAAGGTGCTAATATTTTGTGTTGCAAGATTCACTAGTTAAATAAAAATATAAAGTTACCGTAATAGTATATGCACTTTATTTGCCCTCAAATTGTACGAATGTAACATTAATTATTTCAAATTTTTTATTTGTACTGTAGTTGCAATCAGCTACGCCGAAATAGCCCTTTTGAAGCCCTGTTAAATACAGTTATAGCTACCATCTGCACATAAATCTTTCGGACCGGTTTGCCTCTTTTCCACATCATTTCTAAGTTATCAGATGATCAGAGTTGCATCATTAGCATTGCACCAACTAAATTCAAACTCTCCTGAGGCCGTCATTCTGCCATATCTTAACTCATGCCGAAACAGCTTTGATGTTGGTCTCATCTCTTCTTCAACTTTCATGCCATCTTCATCAGTTAATACGAGTTTTCTCAAAAATATGTCGCAGGACTGTTCTTTGTATTTCTGCACCAATTTATGTATGGATAAACTTTGATCACAAATATAGTCTTTTTGATAACTCGCAGTTGTTGAGCTTTATTTTCTTTCCTTCTTTTAGAAACTTTTTAAGTACCTAACGTTTCCTGATTATGGTTTTGTTGGACTGTGGACTGTTGTTTGTATTTCAGCACCAATTTATGCATGGATAAACTTTGATCACAAATATAGTATTTTTGATAACTCACCGTTGTTGAGCTTTATTTTCTTTCCTTCTTTTAGAAACTTTTTAAGTACCTAACCTTCCCTGATTATGGTTTTGGTAACACAAAACTAAGCAACTGATAGTTAGTAAGCACAAAATATTTAAATGAAGATAAATACTGTGGATATTGTCGAAGTGCAAAAGACACGAAATGACATTTACATAGATGTGACGTTAATTCGCTCTGATTGGTGTTGAACCTATCATGGCGGTTTGCTGTATTTTGTAGTTTTATTTTACCAAAAATATTATCAATCTCACTCATAATGTAAAAATAAAGGCGTTTTTTATAATCCATGAATCATATTTCATTAGATAAATATATAATTTTAGTGATTCTTGGTTACTGTCGTCATGCCTATGAATAAAGTTGTATTTGAAATTGATTAATGTGAAGTGTGTAAGTGTTTTATTAACCATAAAAAAAATCATATTTATGAGAAAATGTTAGGAAATTCAAAAGGTGAGTGAAAATTTTGAGAAGGTCGGCGATTTTCTTAGTTCCGTGGTTTGGTTGGTTCGGTGGTAGATTCAAAACATGGGCGAAATCTGAAGTGCTCGTATCCATTCCTACGACAATATTGTCTATTGCTAAGTAATTCGTTAATTTCCTGTGTTACTTTTAAAATAAATTTGAATAAATTTCAACATTTTCGAAAATAAAATTTGAACCGTAAAATTCGCCATCAGCGTTTTCGTACCGCGGCGCGCAGCAGCTACGACATCAAAGGTACAGCTGACTGCCGTATCAGGGACAACTTTAAATTTGTTTAAACCTCATGTGAAATTTTTTTTTCAATTTAAAAAGTCGTCTTTTAAACCATCAATTGCTAAATAAAAGTTGCTCATTTCAATTCCCTCTTTCATCCTTTTCAAGACTTATTTCGGAAACACTCTGTATTATAACGCGACGTGATTTTCATCATCAAATTTCCTTCATTAAAAATTCTCTCATTTAAAATACGTTGGCAAAAATTCCTTTTGTTAAAATCGGAACGCTTCGTCTCGAACCACTGTTGGGCAGGAACGGGAGAGCATCGGTACCGGCCAACCGAGATCTAAGAATACATCGGCAAAGAAATAACAGCACTCTCGATTTTTGCGCAGCGCTCGGATCACCCACTCGTCATTGTAGACCGATTGTCCGCCGCGTCTTGCACATCCACTGCACCCAGTGGCCTGCGGGCTACCAAACAGTCCCGGATCCGCACGGGTCAGTGGCGTCCCTATTTGTCTTCGATAAGGCAAATGTCGTAATTTACCTTCGATTGTTTACTCATTTAAATAGCTTTATTTTATTTTATATTTTTTATAGAAGAAACAGTAAAATAATTAAAAAACAACGACCCCCCCCCTTCTCAAAAAAAAATAAAGTTAAAAATTGTTTCTGTAAGTTACTTTGCTTAATGGAAAAAAATTCGGCGAAAATTAAGTAATTCTGGCACTAAGAATTTTATGTACAAATTAGTTATGTTAAAGTTGCAAAAATGTGTGTAATAAAAGATTTTTTTAAATTAAATTGATTGATTAAAATCTAATGATAGTTTTCATGTTTGTTGTTTTTTTAAATAATAAATGATTTTTCAGTCAAAGTATTGTTCAACTATTTTAATATTATACATTAAATATGTACTTTTGTTTTATTTGGAGTCGATCTTGTTAAACATTTTTTCAGTTACAGAAAACGAGAAAAATATTGTTAAATATTGTTATAAGTTAAATAATTACTGAACGCTGAATTGTTGCACATAAATTCATTTNAAACAGTAAAATAATTAAAAAACAACGACCCCCCCCCTTCTCAAAAAAAAATAAAGTTAAAAATTGTTTCTGTAAGTTACTTTGCTTAATGGAAAAAAATTCGGCGAAAATTAAGTAATTCTGGCACTAAGAATTTTATGTACAAATTAGTTATGTTAAAGTTGCAAAAATGTGTGTAATAAAAGATTTTTTTAAATTAAATTGATTGATTAAAATCTAATGATAGTTTTCATGTTTGTTGTTTTTTTAAATAATAAATGATTTTTCAGTCAAAGTATTGTTCAACTATTTTAATATTATACATTAAATATGTACTTTTGTTTTATTTGGAGTCGATCTTGTTAAACATTTTTTCAGTTACAGAAAACGAGAAAAATATTGTTAAATATTGTTATAAGTTAAATAATTACTGAACGCTGAATTGTTGCACATAAATTCATTTGTGCGCTAAAACTGAATTCATTCTTACAAGTTTGTGGAGAAAATTTAAAACATCTGCAGGACATACGGAGTGTTTTTGAAGAAAGTGTGTTCCTTGAGCAACGTTACAAAACAACTGGTGTAAATGCTTCTGTTTTCGAGAAAATTAACCATAAAGGTAAGCCAACCCTGTGCATCTTGTGCACGTGCGATGTGTATTGCAGTATTCGCATTGGCCAGTACCGTATGACGTGTACTAAGGGAACAATTATTACAACCATATCATGTGCAAAGGTTCGTAACATTAACACACAGTGTAATTTCAATTTAAATACAACAATTGCGATTATGGACTCCTTATAAAAAATAAGCGAAGGATGGCTTTTTGTTTTGTGATTTCTTTTTCTAGATCCAGGGTGGTAAAGTTATGAATCAAACAAAAAAATTTTCGAGGAATGCCTTTTTAATTTCTTAGTTAATCAGTTGCATTTTATAATTTTGATATTTTAAAAGAATGTCACTACAAAAATCTAGTAAAGTTAAGTTCTGGAGAGCATTGTTTCTAAAATATTGAATATTAAGAAATGTAAAGACCATAGAACTGTACTTTATCAGGTTTTTATTAGATACCAAATACGCGTTCCCGCTTTGTTACTATACACTATTATTCGGTAGATACGAGTTCTTGCCTGAGTCCATTTGACCGGTCTTCCAGTTTCGTACACTGAAAAAAAAGTATTTGGATCAAATGAGCAAATAGTTTTAAATGGAATTATTTGCTGTAAATGTTATTTTATTCTATTCAAATGTATATACTTTCGTCAAACTAAGTGAAATATTTGCTGTAATCTATAATTTTTCTTAGAATGTATACTGCATATTTGTAAATATACATATTCAAATCTTTTACAGTTTTGAAATTTATTATCTCGGACTTTAGCTACAATATCTCCTATAGTTCATAAACTTCAAACATATTTGTTTAAAAACTACCAGTTCCTTAAAATGTATATGTATATTTAAAATTTAGTATTGATGTAGGAATTATTCAAGACAAATGTAGCATATTATAATCAAACTTGTGTTTTCTTGAAAGAAAATTGAAGCAGGTCACAGAATGGTGTAGGTGGGGAGTAGCACGATAGATGGAGCCACTTACGCTCGGTGTCTACACATCTCCTTGTGACAACACTAAAGCAGCTGTATCGTTATAACGACATAAAGATGAGGACCATCAATAAATCCCAAACCGACCTATGTATGGTTGGTTAAACTTACAAACGATCTAGCTGTTGTACTACACTGAAAGAAATGCGTTTTATTCTTTATTAGAATTCTATATACCACTATAAGACCATTGTATACTATATGTGACAGTTAAACAGGTGA
>NW_019419444.1:0-1057 GCF_000390285.2 Anoplophora glabripennis
AATTCTGCTGGTGGTGTACTCTACCGGCAATTCGGAAATTTAAAACTGCTGGCCTATTCGAATAGCGGTCTGTGGCTGTAGCTATTTTGTCTGTGCCTTGATTTCTAACATTATTCAAAAGTAAATAATCATTATCACCGTCCAGATACGTCTACAATATGTTATTTTGGTTACTGTTTTATACTATTTTAAAAAGGGACATCTTGTCTACACCTAATGCAGGATCTTAACCCGATACTTGGGGAAGATGGTCAAGTGCAATATATTTTTTAAATAAATGTAAAACTAAAGTCAATGTAAAACTCAAAAGATCATTCATACATTTTCATTTATAATAAAAATTTACTGATGTAAAAAGTTATTAATTACACATTAGTGATTCTAGTAAAGATTTCTGTGAATAAATATAGGTCAAAAGGAAGTGGGTCATCTATCTCGTACTTACATTAAATTTTACTGAATACTTTCCAGAATTCTTCATTTCAATATCAAATTGCTGAAACATGGAGCCAACAATAAAATCTAAGAATATTTCTTATATATTATATACCTACAGTTACTTTTAATAATAAAATTATTTCCCTTATTTTCTAAATTACATTGAAGCACAGCAGAAGTCCCTTACGAAATTACGCAGTTTTAGAAACTTTAATCCAATCATAAGTTTTAAGTAGGCTTTCAAAGCTTGCTCAAATTATTTTCAATGAACTGAATAGGCAGTATAAATTACTTGGTTTAATTAACAAGAAAAGCTTTTAAATACTTTACAATTTAATAATAAGGAGGAACGCTTTACTAAATTACATTTAAAATTGATTTAGTGTAATTATGTGTTCAATTTAATAATATATAATTGGTATAATTATAAATACTTTATTGAATTGGTTACCCGAAGAATTTTAGTTAAATTAACAATTTGCGGTATTTATAAAGCATAATTTTCTGCCAAGGCTTTACAGCTAACCCTATATTTAGGTATTAGATAAATATTTAATCGTTAATACCTGTGGGAGAGGATAAAGTGAGGTGCAAACGAAATTTTGTAAAAGTTTCTTGA
>NW_019419444.1:3449-8725 GCF_000390285.2 Anoplophora glabripennis
TGATAAAACACGTACAGAAGTTCTTGGCGCATTTTCCATTATTTGTTGGACATTTTCTTTTAATTCTTCAGTCCGCTTTTTAGGTCGGCCGCTTCCTTCTTTTCTTGTTACACTGCCCGTTTCACGAAAAACATTAACACAACGCTGAACTGCACTTTGAAAAAT
Organism: Anoplophora glabripennis; assembly: GCF_000390285.2. Classification (NCBI taxonomy): domain Eukaryota; kingdom Metazoa; phylum Arthropoda; class Insecta; order Coleoptera; family Cerambycidae; genus Anoplophora; species Anoplophora glabripennis. The sequence continues at coordinate 3,615 of NW_019419444.1, forward strand.
TTTGTACTCAACAACGCCGGGAAATTGATTTTGAAATTCTATGAAACATTCCTCAATAGAATACTTCCATATTCCATCAATCTTGCGTCCATTTCTAAAGTAGGACTCTATGATAAACACTTTTTGTTCTTGAGAAAACACCATTTTAAACGCTTTTTAAAACGAAAATATTCAAATTGATAGCGGCGATATAGCGCTTTGACAGATGACGTTTAAGTTCATTTGCTATACGCTACGCCCTACGTCCAAATTTTCAGAACCAACTTGACCACGTTTTTATTTGAACGCTCGTTATAATTACTTTTTCCACTATGTGTGGCAAAGTAAAACCAAAAATTTCTCCTTGGTAATAAGTTCTATTGCAAAGGTTATGATTTTTTGTTTCTATCTTGACATTTTTTGCAGTGCTGATTTTGAATGAACTCAACAACAAAGAAGGGTGCCCAGTTTGGGCCTAATACGTCTATCTTAGAAAAGTGTACTGTCCTATTTTTTTGGTATGCTGATATAACCATTTGCTGTAAATTCAGCCGTTTTAGAAAAAGAGACGAAAAGCGAACGTGCACACTATAAGGGAAGAGCGACTCCCGCAAGAGGAATATTTTCTGTATACTCTTGTATATTTAGACAAGGCAGGTCCAGTAGCCATTTGTGGCTACTGTTGTCAATGTAAGAACGGACTTAAAATAGGATGTTGTGCGCATGTCATGACGCTAATTGCCAGTTTAGCAAGAATATTCTGATGAAGACCGCCACCACGGTAGCGCAGTCGGTCGAGCATGCGGAGGCAAGCATTTCTCGGCCAGACTTCCTATTCTGGTCGGGATTCGATCCCTGGCTTGAAAAAACGACATTGCCAGTGCCGACGGCAACGTCGTTTTTTTCAAGTGTAGTCCCCTTCTGCACAGCCTTTGGCTTTGGATTTGGGGGTTGTCTCATTTCTGTGGTGTCTTTTTGTTAAAAAAAAGATAATAAAAAAACACGAGCGCTATTAAATTATATTAAACGTCTTAAACTGTGGAGTACTCTCGGTGATAACCATCTACGGCAAAAATACTTTTTTCGAATATTTGAAAGTAGAGTAGAGCCAAATTGAGGTCAGATTCGGTTTTGCGGACCAAAATACATGGAAATACCATGGCTTAGTCCATTACGTATGACTTTTTTGATTTTGGTGCCAGTGTAGTTCTTGAACTTCAGCAGCTTTGAAAACCAATATCTTAAAATTGGCCCAATTTTGCCCTAATCCCGACTATTAACTTTTTTCTTTGTTAGATTAAGTACTACAACTTCGTACACTTTTCAAACTTCAACATTGTGGGCCCAAAGTCCCATAAGCCTTTGAACCCTTCGAACGATTTGCTTTTCCCTCATTTAAAATATTTTCTCGGATCATAACGTATTACTGTCTTTGAGAAAACTGCACTTTTAATTAAATATCTTGGAAAATTTATGACGTAGATTAATCAAACTTAGATTAGATATCTATTTAAGCGAACTAGAAAAAACACTTAATTGGTACACCAATCTGTCAACCAGTATTGAAGATTCTAGAAGAAATAACAGAACCTCAGAATTTTGCGGAAGTATTGTAGAAACTAATCAATTTATTAAAAATGAGCCACTTGAAATAAAAATAAGAAATTAATATAAAAAAGTACTAACGCAGCCATTGCTTCGCCAACACTGAAATTATATTTGAATAGAGCAAGTTCTGTTATTAATGCTTTTTCTTAATAATGAACTACATCGGCAATTCAATGTATGAAAAGATCAAACACAGAAATTATAATTTGTGTTTACATTGAATGGATTCTCTACTTATTTGAACGAGTTTTTTTTAATATAATAATTTCCTATCTTTCCATATACCTAAAGGCTTTGCAAATTTTATGGACGTTTTATGATTTAAAACTTTTGTTTTTACCCAGAGAATATATTCGTTTGCATTTTAACATTTCATTAAGTTCTAAAAAGGAGATGTTATTGAAGTGCACCACATTTGTTTGTATAAAATCATATTGCATAAAATGCCATATAAATGTAAAATATTTCAAAAATGTACGACATTAAATGAACAAAACAGCAGTATTTCCTGTATTGATTAGCGCGATTTATATTTCAGTTTAAATTAAAGGCAATACTGAAGGCTGGTATTGCAAATGCGGCTTTTATTTCTGTATATCATTCATAACTTTTTTGTAAGTGACACTTGTACCTAAAATATGTGTTATAAAATTATTAAATTGGTCTAAGTCAATTTTACGCTTAATTGGTAACAATAATTTTCAAGTAAAGTGTTTCACCAGTAAGTTAAAATACAATATGTCGATCATCATCATCATCATCATATTACCGCCAATAGTACGATGTACGAGGACTGTTCAGAAAATAACCGAACATTTTGAATTACCTACGCGCTAATGGAGATATTTAGTGATATGCGGTTGGCAGCATTGCGTTGCGCATAACCTCACCTATAGTCACATGTTTTTGGATTATTGGTATCTCATTTCGTGATATTCTTATTTGAATGCAACGTGTTTAAGTGTTAGTGACGATTTTTGAAATTTGGGATTTTCTGGAACAAACTGGAAAAAACTTTCATGGAACATTTCAGCTTTTGAAACAAGCTTACGGAGATGATTTTTGAAGTGTGACATATTACCCATTATCTTTATTTACGCAAAGATATTATTTCTTTATTATTTTATTATTTTTATCCCACATTTTGCCTCTATGCATACTACTAGAGTAATAATAAATAAGAGTATATCTAGCTATGGAAATAGATAAACAAACAAAATTTAAACTTTCAAACCTATTTGAAAACTTGAAAACAACAGATTGATTTTCGAAACATTAACTAATTGTAAGTAAAGGACATAATTTTTTATTAAGCAGAAATAGTTCATAGAACAATATTTGACTGTTCCCTTTGATGAAGGGTTTATTTGATTAGTTTTTCCACATATAAAATAGTGTGCAAAAAACAATAATGGAAATAACTTACTCTAAATAAGTAATGAATACTAAAACGTTAAAATTCATCAGATTTTTTGTTTTAAAAGTTTTCCTAATAGTTAAAGTGTTTTATTATTTTTTATTTTTGCTATAAATGCATCTTACCTATTTATTTATTCTTAATACCATATATACGGAACACTCTTTGACACCACTATTTTTGCAATAAATATAAAACGGAAAGAAATGTGGCGCTCTGTTTTTCTATTTATTTATTTTAATTAATAGCCTATCAAACAAAGCGAAAAAGATATAATGTTCATTCAATGTTTTTTGGAAATATTGATGAATATTTGTAATACCATGGTAAGCATGCTATGAAATTAGAAACTTAAAAATGTTTTAAATCAATTTTCCTTTGTCATATTCATTAAGGGGGTATTTACATCTAGTTAATAAAAAAATAAGACAATTTACAGGATTCTTTTTCCAAAAAGGGTATACAAATACAATGCTGGATATTTTTTGCGACATATATTTAAGTATTTAAGCGAAAAAAGATTTTTTGGTAGGTACCTACAAAATACTGTCCGTAGTTGGAGGATATACTAATAAAATCAATAAAAACTCGAAAAGAAAAAAACCGCGTGTGTACGATTTTTAGTCTCGAAGAGTATAAAAAAATATATAAAAAATATTTTTTCCCATATTTCGTTAGTATATCCTCCAATTATTGAATTTACTTTAAATTAAAAAAAAGTCGATATCTTATTTTGTTCAAGATCTATAACATACACAAGTTAAGAAAACGTAGTTTCGAAAAAAACACGTTTAAACACGTTCTTGCTGTACACATAAAACTCGTGTTTATCACGCGTGTATAGAAGCCATAGAAACTACAGAAAAATATAGCCATCTACAGTCACTTAAATCACTGTTAATACAGTTATCTACCGTCATTTCTATCATTTACACTTATTTTGCAATGACACACAAAGTTCTAGAAAATCAAATAAAAACCTAAAAAGACAGTCATAAAATAGATACTTAAATAATATGTATAAAGTTGATTTTGAAAAAACCTTTTGAGTACCATATTCTGCACATGTTTTTGTACTAAAATAAGAAAACATTTTTTTTCTATTTTCGAGTTGAATTTCATGTAAATACCACCTTTATAATATGCTGTTCCCAAATTTGATTTAAATAATGCAACTGTGACCTGATATTCAGAACGTTATAATAATATACAGGGTGTTACACCTAAGAGGGATTCTTCTGAAACTCTGAAACTGTAAATTTTATTAAAAAAAAATGCTTTTAATAAAAGTTGTCTGGAATCATATGGGCCATGTAAAGAAAATATTTTTAGCTATACAGTGTTCCATTTTGCGTGGACGCTACATAACTTTGTTATTTTATGTGGACCACGCGCAAATAGGGGAACCTCAAAAGCTGAAAGCTAAGCTGGGCTTGTTGATGGACTGGGGGTTGGGCTTGCTATTGCGCATAGACCACGCGTCTCTTTACTGGACTTTTAGAGCAGTGGGGTTATGGTCCACAAAAGAGGGGAAGTTAATTTACTGTTTTCTATATGGTGCCAATGTTGAGTAGTCTTTTAAGAACTGAAATGGAGCAACTGATGTAAATCAACGGTGTAAGTATTCTTCTCCTTGTTATGTTCCGAGTTTCTGTTCGTTTCGTTTTACGTTTTGTTTTAGTTGTTGTTAGTGGGTTAATTTTATTTGTCAAACCACTTTTTAAACATACCAGTAAATATTGACACTGTCAATCCCAGGCCTGATAAAATGAGAGAGAAAAGTGATTTTGCAAGGCCTTCTTGACACTGTTATATAGCTACATTGTCGGGCGTTAGAAAATAACCTGAAAGATGTATACTAACATACTTAACCTATGTAAAACACCATGAATATAATGCATGTTCACTCAATGATTATTATTAGTTGACACGTTTGCAAATAGGTCCAAAGACTCTTGATGGTTATTATATTAACTGCACATTTGGTATATAGGAGAGTATTTGAGAATATCCGTACGAGGAGTTGATAAATAAAAACACTGATCATGCCTGGATGTTGCACGAGGAACATGAAAATATAAATAACTAATCAAATCACAGCTGTCTA
>NW_019419445.1:0-626 GCF_000390285.2 Anoplophora glabripennis
ATTTGTCTACCAATTTCTCATTAATGCCAATTAGAAATATGACATCAGAAAAAGAAAAATTATATAATATTGCCACAAATTTCTCGTTTGTGCCTATTCGTAAATGTATTTTATCACAATAGACCATACGTACTTATGAACAATATATTCAAATTTAAAAAATTAAAAATGTTATATAATTTGAATTAACCGCTACAGTGCAAGGATGATCTACTTGAATTGAGCCGACTAAGGTAGAAGAAGAAGAAGAAGGAGAAAGAATTAAGCTAGAATACATAGGGAAGAAACTGATTTATAACTGATTTAATACCATGTATATTGAATTTTGTTCTTTTGTTTGTGGGTACACATGTTTGCAAGTGACCCATATTTGAAAGCACAACGTCAAAAGCGCCGCAGGACGCCGCCGGACGAACCAGCGTTCCAAGAAGGGCTGCTGGCGCCGGTCACCAGACGCGTACCCATGAACGACCGACTTCAACCACAAGGCACTCTCCAAGGACTCTCCAGCTAACCCTCAAACCGTCAACACGTCTTTTTCCACAATATAGTTTTCAATAAAACAGTTTATTATTACCGTTGAGAAAGCGTTTTATTTCTTGCTGTACAGCGAAAGCAACCCTCAA
>NW_019419445.1:3977-8608 GCF_000390285.2 Anoplophora glabripennis
CGAGGTCTGTAGGTTCGCAGTGTGTACAACTGCTAGTCAATTATTAGCGCTGTTGCCATATCTACATAGTCTTTATGCGTTCATTAAATATAATTTAAAACTACTTAAATATGATATTTTTATGTTGCTAATTAGTCAATATGTATGCTATGTGCATATGAGTAGATTTCTTTGCTATATAGATAATGTTTATCGCAAATAATTTCAATAGAATTTAATTTTTTCAAATTGGCAACGGGTTTTAGTCCTATAGGAAAAGCATAGAACCCCCTGCGCTCCTCACTTCCCTCAGACCCCGATATACCTCCTTAACTCCCTTCATAATCTGCAATGAATGTCGTACAGGAATTGTTAATTATTGAGTATAGTAAAATTAAGATTTTAAATTATTTAAATATGTTTTATAGCATGCGATGAATGCTCCATCAAAAATGTACGGCGATATATTTTTTTATCACTTGATGGTGGTGTTAATGTTATGGGGTAAATGCCGTACAGGAATATATAATTTCATAATGTAGTGAAAATGCCTTGAAAAATCCTACTAATTATGGAAAACCCTGAAAATATATAGCATCCACAATTTTGTTAATATTAACCCTTGAATAATATATAAAATATATAGTACTATAGCTGTCAAATGGATTTTCCAAATTGCAAAAATGATTGAATGAATTTTTTTATTCACGGCCAATTGTTCTTTTCTGGTGCCAATAATATTATACGGCACTTTTGTATAAAGTCTATAAAGTGGAATAACCTGTTTCCGAAATTTATGCCGTTCAGGAAATAATGATAATTTACCCAAAGAAAAATGGCGTTAACTTCAGAGCACCCACAATTATGTAACAAATTTTTTTTAGCCAAATATTTTGTACGGCCTTATATTTTTCATTATTTACGTACATTTCTCAATAATTTTTTGGAATAGGGGTTGAAATGAGAAAATTTGCGTCAGGGTAAAAACTCACAGAGCCAGTGCATTCATACGGTATAGTAATATATAACTTTCAAATAAATATCTTTATTTAAAATCAGGCATGCCGTACAGTTTTCTATAATTTTTACATTAGTGAAAATATTTGGAAAACAAAAATTTTTTATTCTTTCCAGAACCGTTATTTTTGTACGGCATAAGAAGGTTTTTGTCTTATTTTTTCTTGGAGCTGCCTCTCTACTCTGCATTCTCCAAAACCCAAGCCGTAATCAATCAATAAACTTTTGTTCTTCATTCTTTCTGGATTATTCTGATCCTATTTTTGCTTAAGGTCCCTTCACAGAATTTTCAGTCCTTGGATGTCCTTTTTTAACTATCCTTTAACTTAACATTTTTTCACTACACTCCTTATGACTAATACATTTTTTACAAATGTCGTTCTATTTTAACATACAATTCTATAACTAATTATCGAAATATTCCTTATTTTATTTTATTTTTTATAGGTCATCTCCAGGTACTTGTAAAGCCAACTTTAGTTTTGACATTTGTGAAAATTATAATTTAATTTGACAATTGATAAAATTTTCATATTATGACTTAAGTTCAATTGAGATATCTTCTATGCACTTACTCGTCTTCCCGCGATATGTATACCAGATTCATCTATAGATTTTGAGCTTTTATTTGATACACGTCACTCTAGGTTTAAATTCTGTTTTCTCAATGTACTGAGTGTTAACAAGTGTCGATGTCATGCATTTTTTTGAAATTTATTTCGTACTTGTGAATTAAATTAAAATTATTAATTTTATACTATGCGATATTCTTAATTGTTACTATTTTTATATTTAGAATCTTTATATTAACAATTTTATACTATTTTGTTNGGTTTAAATTCTGTTTTCTCAATGTACTGAGCGTTAACAAGTGTCGATGTCATGCATTTGTTTGAAATTTATTTCGTACTTGTGAATTAAATTAAAATTATTAATTTTATACTATGCGATATTCTTAATTGTTACTATTTTTATATTTAGAATCTTTATATTAACAATTTTATACTATTTTGTTGTTGCTATAATAATAGTTAATTTATATATATATACGATCCAAAGTTCGGTCAGGTAATTTTTCATTCGTGATTCTTTGTGTACCTTTCCAATTCGTTACAGTATACAGGGTGTTAATGAACTTTTTGCCACATGTCCGTTATGTCAAAATGAGGTAAATATCTTAGTAAATTGAGTAAAATGTAATTTTAAAATTTGACTTACCTCAACACTGCAAGGAGCCACCTTTTGAGAACTGCTGATTTTCAAAGAAGATGTTTGATGTATCCACCATTTGTCTGCACACAAATTCAGAGCGACGTATCCATTCAACTCGCACGCGATAAAATACATGTATTTCAGCAGCACCAAAACAGTTTTAAACGCATTTTTAATTAGCTTTTTTCTCTATGACCTTAAACTTCCGATACAAGTTTGTGACATCAGTTAACTCAGTTTTTACTCCTTTTTCACCCCTTTCCAAAATTTAAATTTTGGACATAACTTCATTAACACCCTGTATACGTCAAGTGTCAGCTCGTCAAAACTAATTGCATCCAACAGCATAAGAATTGCGTCCGGTTCTGTTACATTTCTCATTTTAATTTAACTTCTAACAAAAGATAAATCCGGATTTTTCCTCCAGTGCCATTCTAACAGAAAAAGGGATAAAAACGCCTCACAAATTCTTAGTCAAGACGATGTTTCTCTGCCTGTTGGAAATAAGAGCGGAACAAAATGAAAATCTGGCCATATTTTAGTATTTATCAAAAGAACTGCAGCCTGCAACTGCAGCGATGTATATCAAATAATGCAATATTGTGTGCAAACAGTAGTTCGCTGGTGAACATTTCTCATATTGGTAAACACGCTCGCAATTGTTCTCATCACATTTTCTGGATATTGATCGAAAATTGTCACTGCTGCGTTGTAGAGCAAATAGAATACGTGTTACGGGTTCTCATCTTTGACTACAAATAGGCACTGGAAAAAGAAAAAAAAATTGTTATAAAATGAAATTCCATGTACAGGATGTTCTGTTGTTTCGTTTGCATACAACTACCACAATGATGTTGATGAAAGAACGTTTAACTGTAAGTTTCGAAACTCCACAAAGGTTTATATCGTTTTTATTATCAAATTAGTCAAATTGTTGGTGATACTTAAAATTCACAGAGAGAAATACTTAAAAAATAAACGTCCTTTATGGTAAAATAAGGGCTGAAGTTCGGAAGATTACCTGTAAAAAATAGTACCCAAAAAAATTGATCCCCAATTAAAGTTGCACCCTGTATAGTAATACTGGGTAATTATGTATTTTTGTTCATTCGGGAAAAAAGTTTTTTTCACTAAATTTGTCTCCAAAGTAATAAAGATGGTACATTGTTACACCCTTGAAAGCACTAAGGTTGTAATTCAGATGGCTTTTCATTATAAAACCTATAAAATTAAATATTAATTTTTAAGAAGTTAGCCCTTTTCAGTTCCGTCCTCATTTCGGTGTTTTAGGCGAGCGGTTCACCCCTAAAAAAGGCATGAACCGACTTAATAAATTTTAAAAACAAAAACCTACAACATGAAACTTTTTTATTTTATAAAGTGTATTTTTCTGATAATTTACATATTTTTTTTATATTTTTCGGCTTGGTCATTTAATTATAAACAAAAAAGTTGTATAAAAAAAATTACTCGCCGAATGGCTTGGAAAACATGACTTTTTTATCGTAATATGGACCAAAATAAACACTTTTTATTCTTTGACAAAAATTCAAAAAATGCTTCGTTGCCGAGATACTTACAATTTAATGTGAAAAAAGTGACGAAATCGACAAACTTTTAATTCTAAACAAAAAGCATAATAATCGGCAGATTTTCTACTTTAAGATATATTTTTGGTATGGGTCAATCATTTTATTGAAGGTCTAGCGAGTAAAAGCCTTTTAAAGAAAATTTGATTTTTTGTTATTGTTTTTGAGTTGAAAATGACCGTTTTTGCATTTTTTTTCGTACTTTAAATTATTTATAACTCGGAAACCATTGATTTTAGAAGCATAGTGCATAGGAACTATTTTGTTTAGAATACCCCAAAAAATCTAAAAAAAAATGTCCGGAGCAAAACCAGTAATTTTTGCAATTTGTTTAAAAAAAATAGTTTAAACAAATTGTGACCAGGTTACCGGCCGGTAACATTTTGATCCTCCTTCAGGGAGGATTCACGGGGTGATTATGCAAAAAAATCAAATCCACTATTTTTTCATACGAAGCCGCCTTATCTAGCTTTTTAAATCGTAAAATTAACCTAATAATAATAATAATTGACCTAGCGGTCTCGAAAAATAGAAAATTTATTGGATAATTTATTGGATAGGATAATTATTTTATTTTTAAAATCTATTCAGTAGTTTTTGAGAAAAAAATTCCGAAAGTTTGTCGATTTCGTCACTTTTTTCACATTAAATTGTAAATAGCTCGGAAACTAAGCATTTTTCGAATTTTTGTAAAAGAGCAAAAAGTGTTTATTTTGGTCCATTTTATCGAAAACTATTTTCAAAGCCATTCGGCGAGTAATTTTTTTACAACTTTTTTGTTTAAAACAATTACGCCGAAAAATATAAAAAATATATGTAAATTATCAAAAAATA
>NW_019419446.1:0-8575 GCF_000390285.2 Anoplophora glabripennis
TATTGCTCACCATTGCTCTTAACTTTTTACTAAAACGATGTTTTGCAACTATCATTGTAACAGCTAAATTTTCAAAGAGAAAATTTCTTATTAATTCAAATGAGTCACCTTGTACATTGCAATACGGGAAATACCTTTGCGATGGAATGTATGTACTCAACGAATTGCTTGTATTTTTATTCTGATATTATAATTAGTCTATTTCATTCTATTTTCTATTCTACTTATATAATCCCAAGTATACTAGTTTTACGAATTTGGGCATAGCCTTAGTCTTTTAATTTTTGAATACACAGGATGTATTCAATATGTATAAATTCCTCACAAACATTCTGTTTGCTTCAATACAAAACCGTATGTAGGTAAGTGCCAACAACTTTTGATAAAAAAGGATGGTTAAGAATTAACAGTTTTAAGAAGGTAATTCCAGAAATAATTATAAAAAAGTGAAATACAACAACTACGTAACAAAACCATTTAGTATTATACACAGAACTGAACAATAGCTGTATTAGCGTTATTTTTCTACCATTAAACCACATTAACATTCAATTTCTTATACATCTTCAGGAATTATATTTGACTATACTGATATTTTTTTCTTGGAAAAACGAGGAAATCCATATTTTCTTAAGTTGAAAATTAATGTGTTTCAATTATACTTAATAGTAATTTAACATCATGCTACACGTTATTATACGATCTAACTTAAATATCATAAATCAAGATATAACTGCTACAGTTTTATTATCTGGTTTTCCTTTATTATTAGAATTCTGGTCAATAGTACTAATGTCTATTTCTTTTCCGGATCTTTTTTTTAATTCGTAGTTGGGTCCATTGTAATTAAAGATTTCATAATTCAGATAAAGATGAAAAATAACTATTTTTATCCATTTCTTCCGATTAAGTAGGTACTTAGTTCAAAAGAGGAAACATCAAATCATTTATTAGAACATTTTTGCTGCAAAAAAACTCAATGGGTATGAAAAACTTTTAAAAAATTTTATAATTGGGATGGGGATGCCGGTAAATCTCAAAATAGTATAGTTCAACGACAAATCAATAAAATACAGTATTTGATTTGAAATAACAAAAAAGTAAATAAAATTTTATTAATTTTCATTGAACAAGAAACGTAATAAAATTTTAATCCTCTATAACAAAAAAAAATCACATTTAATGTGTTTTTAACCAAATTTCAACATAAAAGTAAATTAAAAAACCAATTTCAGAAAAAAATAGTTTTTTGAAAATGCACTTGCTTCTGCCTATAGAGCAACATGTTGAAGGTCATTCTGATCGATGAAATGATTTAATGATTTTTTATTAAAATAATGGGTAAAAATTGTTTTTTTATAATATATTATTTTTATTGACCAAACATGGTGGCATATATAGGTTTTAAGAAAAGTTAAATTTTTCCATTTGGAAAAAATACTGTTTTTCTCTGACACCCAATTTTTCTGGAAATTTTGGATCTCTGATTGTACATGAATATAAAAAAGAATATATAACTATCTGAAAATAATTAAAAATATAAAATATTTCGATTTCCATACTCGGCGTCTATTTTTGCATTCATTTTTATCATTTTCCAGTTTAAGCATACATTATGTATACTTTTTTATAGATTTTATGATGACAACGTAAAATAATTTATATTAATTGGATAATATACCTGGAACTATGTCCAGAGAAAACCACATGTTATTTTAAATATGCGGTTTTAAGAAAAGTTAAATTTTTTTTTCAATTTCTTGGAAAAAGGACAATTTTTTCTGTAAACAATTTTTCCAGAAATGTTGTACTTCCGGTTGTAATATATAGACAATATACAGGGCGATTCAGAACTTATCCAAAAAAAAATCTGGATGAACAGGGGACCCTTACAAATACAATTTTGTAAAGAAAAAATCAAAAAGGTCAGTTCGAAATTGATTTAAAAATACACTTCTGCACGGCACTGGAAACTGGTCCAGTGTAAAACCTGACCTAGCACAATGCGACCGTCATGGCGGTGTGATAAAAACGGACAAAAACTTTCGCAAGGAAAGAAATATGTAAATAGAATTTTATCGCACCTATTTTATATCGGCAAATTCAACTGCTTTTGCCGTTATTAATTAATAAAATTAATTTGTGTTTTTAAATAATAAAATCATTTGACATACCCGATGCTGCAACAGCAATTGTTCAAAATTTTATCCACTCACGTGTAAACACATTTGGGTCCGTCTTACTCACTTTCTACGAACTAACACAAATGATGTCTTGCTTCACCATAACACAAATACTTCACCATAATACAAATGTTGTCTTGCTTCACCATAAATTAAAACGATATCCATCAACTCTGAGTTGCTATACACGCAAGCCATTTTTGACACTAACTACTAAAAAACTGATGTAAATACCACAGATAACAGGTAAAAACTACCGCAACGACGGATTTCAGTATTAGGAGTCACATGGCTCTCCACGCGTATTGCGAATGACGCTAGAGACTACAGTTGTCCAGCTATGTAGTGGTTTAATGTGCTATAACTTCAATAATTTTTTTCTCAGAAACTATAAGGATTTTACAAATTTTTTTTTACAATATTGACTCCATTTCTCATGCCGCATCTATTCCCAAATTTTTTTGGATAAGTTGTGAATCACCCTGTATAGACGTACGTATAAAAATATGTGTAGCTATCTCAAAAAAAAGAGAATATAAACATTTTATCTATTTTTACTTTAACTGAACTGTTTTTGTCGTTTTCCAGATAAACATCCATATTTATATTTCTTGATAGATTTTAAGGTGACAAAGTAAATTAATTTACCTTCCTTGTATAATATACCTAGAACTATATCCAGAGAAAGTCACTTATGTCATTTCAGGCGTTCCAAAAATATTTGCAGTCACAGATGAACATAGAGTGTTCTTATTTTGGGTTTTCTGGACATATCGTGCATTTAAAAGTTTGGAAACTGCTTAATTATATCCAAGTATTGAAATTATTTTGCATGTGATACATTGGTAAATAATATGGAAAATAAAATAACTTTAAATCTTAACGTCTGTCCAAAAATGACGATTATTGTGTAGAAGTATAACTATACAGGATGTAATTAAAATATTTGGTCAAGCCGGTCCCACATCATAAATTAAGAAAAACAGTGTTCGAAAGTCCTTAATTTTCGAGATAAATGTAAAATTCGAGAATATGGTGTATTTTTTAATTACGAGGAAACAACAACAGCGATTTAATTGAAATTTAGTAAAGAATTCATTAAAGGCTATATAAAATTATAATTGAGAAAGGACGCATTCTTCTAGGGAGAATAAATAAGTAGGCGCGGCGATATATATTTTTTTTAATAATAATTGCAATAATTTAAGTTGTCACATTATCCAAAAACGAAAAATATTATTTAAATGGTTTTGCTCGACTGTCTTTTCAACTACATAATTTGTGCATATTCCATTAAAGTCTGGAAAAGTATTTTTTGATATGAAACTATTAAAGGATGTTCGAAACATCTGATTTCGGAAATAAAAACATACAGAAACAAATGAACCATTTATTACCGACAATTTATTTACAGTATACCTACAGTAGTAAAATGTAAAACCATAATTTACAAAAGATATATACAAAGCGTACAATTACAAATTTAACACTAGGAAAATAGAGTAAGGATGAGTATTTTTACATCAGCTGGTAAACAATTAACTACAACTAAAACAAAAATATAAAATAAAAAATAGGAATGTTCGAATTATCACAAGTCCAAAACATCCAACGAACAACCATTTAATTAAAAGTTAGTTTCAATGCATCAAGTTATATCAAGACGCACAGTCGATATGAACCCACGCATTTCGCATCTAGTAACATAGGCGTCCACGGTGGGCAAAAATTCCGTAAAATTTAAAATTAACCTCATCGAAACCAATCTGTCATATCAAGACGCCCATGACTAGATTTTAACAAAAGAATTTAGTTTAATAAATAAGTAAAGTTAAGACACTGCTAAGTCCTTCATCCCGGCCTTGACGATGAAGCCTGCGCCAATCTTGAACCAGAACCTAGCAGGTTTTGGAAACCTTGGGCCGCGCCCTGAAAATATTTAAGTGGGTAAATAAACGAATATGATATTAGAAAGTCAGTGTGCCAATCAAAACGACTATAATGATTATTAGTTGCCTTAAAGTTAAAGTATTTTAACAGAGTCAACATTTCTATCATAAGCATTATTTGAAAATTAGGTACAGGTTGTGGCGTTTATATTGATTAAAATTAAAAACCCACGTCCCTTATGGTGGAATCAAGGAAAACAATGTAATTGTTAGAGCGTAATTATGATATCAGAATACTAGTAAAAGAAAGGACCAAAAAGTGTGCAAACTTATCGCAATCTAGAAACAATCCACGGACAAAGGACAAAATTACCTCTATTCAAAGGTACATTTTTGGAAAACTATATTTCAATTTATATTCACTATAAATGCTACACCTTGTGTATTGAACCTTTGTGATTAAATCAACAGAAAGACATGATAGACAAAATTCAGTACTGATGAAAAATTTATTTATAAAGATGTGGTTCTATACAGGGTGAGTCATTAATAATGGTACACAGCTTAATGGCATATTGTTCACGTCAAAATATATAGTGATTGAGCCAAACATGCCTTAATCAATTATTGCTCCTTTTCGTTCTGCAGGGTGTTAAAGTTGAAAAAATATGTTCCTCTTTTATCTATATTTTAAGTATGTATGGACCGATTGTTTTGAAAATTTGTAGTTTTACGTTTTTTGAGGAAGCAAATACGAAACGCAAACAGTGTTGGGGTTACGTCTAGAGGGCGCTAGTTATACTGTCCTATCAATGTAAAAATATGTCTAACTTTTTGTATTTTGCTATTTTGAATTTTTTAACTACAAATTATTGAACTACGTTCAATTCTAAATAAAACAGGTGTATTAGTTAGAAATCGATAAACCGAACCGTTTTCGAGATACAGACGTTTTAAGTTTCTGAGATTCGACGGGAATTAAATTAGAAAATTAGCAGGTCTTAAGATACCAAGCCTGAATTAAGAATTAAGACAAACATTACAGCAATTAATGATTTTATTATGCATATCTTAAAAAATTATTAACTATACCAGCAACTTCCATGCACTTTCTTAGCCTTTTATTAAGATATTTTCTTCTCTAAAAAACAACAAGGAAAAAACTACTTCTTAATCAAATTGAGTAGAAAACAATATGGTATTGTAGTGACAGCTGTCAATTTATTATGTCCATGCCTACTACTTTGGAAAAAATAATTTTCTAATGTAATTCCCGTCGAATCTCAAAAACTTAAAATGTCTGTATCTCGAAAACAGTTGAGTTTATCGATTTGTAACAAGTATACCTTTTTTATTTAGAATTGAACGTAGTTCAACAATTTCTAGTTAAAAAATTCAAAATTGTAAAATATAAAAAGTTAGACATATTTTTACATTGACAGGACAGTACAACTAGCGCCCCCTAGACGTGACCCCAACACTATTTGCATATTCGTATTTGCCACCTCAAAAAACGTAAAACTACAAATTTTCAAAACAATCGGTCCACACATACTTAAAATATAGATAAAAAAAGAAAATATTTTTTCAACTTTAACACCCTGTAGAACGAAAATGAGCAACAATTGATTAAGGCATGTTTGGCTCAATCGCTACATTTTGACGTTAACAATCTGCCAGTAAGTTGTGTAGCATTATTAATGACTCACCCTGTATGTATAGTTTAACATATCTATCACCTTTATTTTATTTTATTAACAGTTACTTAAATTCAATAAGAGAACGCATTGTTTTGTTTTAAATTATTTTATAAAAAGGTCGATATCTTTGAAATAAATTTCTCATTAAACTCTTTTGCGATAAATGAAATGGTGACTCTTTAATATTTTTGGTGAAATTAAATATTTCCTCCATTTGTCCTGTAAATGGGAAATAAAAGCTGAAAAACATTCATTTTCATGCACCTATATAAATATTAATCTCCTTGTAACCGCCTGCAAAAAAATAGAAATGGAATTCAGCCAGTTATAGGTGGCACTTTTTGAACAAAAATGATGGTTAGAACTGTTTAATATGAAAAAATGATCATTTCCAGCCAGTTATATGTGGCGTTTTCATGTAAGGATAGAACCATATTAAAAATTATGATTAAAATTGTATAGATAAGGCTTTTAATAGAAGAAGTAGTTTTAGCTTTGGTTCATGCCAAATTTACCATTGTTAAGTAACTATTTTATTCCCCCTCACGTAATTTTGACACTTAAGTGGTGCAGGGAGGAGTGCTAATATTGGTACTAGCACCATTTGTTGTAGGGTTACTGATTAAAAGATTTCTGAAATTTTCAGATCCATTAGACAACATATGTGTGACCTGGTAAGCCGCATCCTAGAAAAAAATCGTGAAAAAACTGGTTACATCTGTAATTATTTGATCTATCAACTTTTCTCCAAGGGTTTACGTGACTATATTTGATGTTTATTCAAATTACATGCAAAAAAATTTTGTATTTCTATAAAAATTATTGATACTTTCATGACTACTGAAGTGTTTGAAACAAACAGTGATTCAGCAGAACCAGTCAGTCGGCTAAAGCACTATTTAAGTTTTTTTTGCGATGACGCTTGGGCGACCAAGCGCTTACAATTTTTATTATAATATATGAGAGCAAAATGTGTGCATTACGTAAACAGTGTTTAACTAATTCGTAACAAATGGCTATTGTAGTGAATCCCAGAACTAGCTGTGTGTGTGTTTTTGCCCCCATGGGAAAACTCGTACAATATTTGTCTTCCTCCGGCTTTGTCACTTTTGTTTTTATTACCCATTAACAACTTGCGGACTTGCTAACGGGCAGGTAACCACAGGAAATGCATGAATTAAGTTAAAAGTACAAGGCTGACCACATTCAAATCAGTAAAAATAACAATCGGGATAAATAATTCACCACATTTCATGTCTAAGAGGAAACTTCAACTTCACTGGTACAGAATATTTAAAAAATCAACGAGGATCACGAAGATCTTCAAAAGAAAAAGATAATGTTTGTCGTGTCGTGACTAAACCAAATCTGGAAATACTGACTAATACGTGGCTACCTGCTTCTTAATCTTACTTTTTTTAGAAAATTATTCAAAATTCAAATTTACTTTAATAGTTCAACCAAATTACACTTGGAAAAAAAGAAATTGTTACCTGAACTTTTATAAGTGGAAATGGTAAAAGGGCTTATAATAAACATAAAAAAAATTAATGCGTGAGCAGGGGCGGCGGAGGGTTGATTTGGGGGGTTGAAAAGTTATGAAAAATTGTAGCATTAGGATTTCTGGCGAAAGTTGACGTCAAACAAAAAAGTATCTACTACACAAGTTATAGATCATGCAAAAATTTACAACTTTTGTAGAGGTCACTTTTTAACATAACCTCAAAATTTCCGAAAAAAATGCGAAAAACAGGTATTTCTCTGATTTTTCGTTTTTTATTTCTCATTAGCAAAAGTAATTTAATTTTGACGAAACTTGGTGAAAGTATACCTTTCTCT
The DNA here is from genome assembly GCF_000390285.2 of Anoplophora glabripennis. NCBI lineage: Eukaryota > Metazoa > Arthropoda > Insecta > Coleoptera > Cerambycidae > Anoplophora > Anoplophora glabripennis. The sequence goes on from NW_019419446.1 coordinate 7,612, forward strand.
GTCTTAAATAACCTCATTTTTTTTAGATAAAGAAATCAAGAAGTTCCTGAAATATTAATTTTTTTCGACCTGAAACACTTTTTTTCAAAGAAAAATTCTACTTAAAAAAAAAACATCGTACAGAGTTCTGCCGGTAATAATTTTTTTCGTTTTGACATACTTTTTGGTGAAATAAAATAATCTGTAATAACAGTTCCAAAACATGCTCAAAAATGCAAAAAAAATAACAAATTATTGTTGATAATTTGTATAAATTAAAAAACATTCAAAAACCGATTACACCATTCACTTCTACGGAAAAAAAAAACTGTGTCTCATTCTTGGCCCAAAACTTTATTTTTGTCCACAATATTGCTATAATCATCTAAGTCGAATTACAAATGCACAAATGATAAATTATCTCTGGATGATTTGATATTTCAGCAATACAAATTATTAACTGCAAAGTCTACTGTTGACGCGAAATCCGAAAACCCGAAATTTTGCAAAATCGTTTTATTTTTTCTGGCTTTATTTGAAATCGAATTTTAAATAAATTGCATATTTACATTGCCACTTTTTTCGCTCTATCCAATGGCGTCAACATTTTTGCAATCCGACGTTTCGTCTTCGAGGGGCCATCATCAGATTAATTTTTTTAAATATATCGCTGCTATTTTTATGACAAAATTTAGTCATTTTAATTCTGTATTAGATGATATTACTATTGAATTCGTTTAAAAAGGTTTTTAGCTAACATTAAAAATTTTTCCTGAGTACGGTTCTGAACGCTTTCAAAATACCTGTATCTATTGGAGGAGAGAGAGAGAGAAGAGAATAAAAGTCAATACAGCACAAAATGTCCAACAATTTTTTTAATCCATAATTTAAAGAGTTGTTCCTAATAAAAAAATAATACGAATTTATGAAATATTTTATTATTTCTAATTAGTATTGCTAACAGTAGTAAAAAATTGTTGGATAT
>NW_019419447.1:0-3641 GCF_000390285.2 Anoplophora glabripennis
AACATTTTTCAAAAGTTAGTTGTCAAATTATTGTTGAGTCTGTATAGGTTTTGCCGAAAATTTAAATAAAAATGCCCGGGGATCGTTTAAATTATACTAATGAGGATTATTTTTATGTGTTTACAATACAATACAACAATATTTGATAACTAATTTGACAAAATGTCAAGTTATTTCAATTGTTTTTGTAGTACTTCTGGTCATGGACAATTTGAGAACAGGTCTGGAGAAAAACTGTCCAAAAAATAGAAAATTGCAAATATCTCTAAAAGTAGTATCGGCGCGCCAATATCCTTGGCAGGAAAAATGACCTCGGATGGAGCGGGGTCGAGCGGGATTATGGCTCTTTACCCACTTCATCGCTGTAGGCCCGGATGCCTCGTAGAGGTGGGCCCTTCAACCCTAACAATGCTTATATGGCTTGAAAGGAAATTTCAATCTGCCTGCATACGACAGAGTAAAAAGTACAGGGTGTTCCATTTAGGTTAACAAAGTTATAATGTTTGAAGTTATCAAAATGTTAACAGCAAAAATGAAACACCTAGTACTAAATTTATTAATTTGTTGGTATACCATAATTTAGTGTTACCTATGCCCATTACAGGTATCAAAAATCCACTTGATATCACGCTCCCGAAAAGAGTTACTAGCATCTCCGCGGACCCTTGCATCTGTAATTTTTTTTTTATTAAAAACTAATATATCAAATTCTATAAACTTGTATAGGATTTAATAAATTTCACGTAGAATCTGAAAATGCAATAATATATAGGGTGTCCCATTTAAAATAACAAAGTTGACGTTAACTTCCGGTATAACCGGAACTTAGAAAAAAGGGCAAATATTTTTTTAGATTGAAAAACATTGTAATGGATCCAGTCTTGACCGAAAGGTTTTGACACATTAATACAAAAAAAAATTATATAAAAGTTATACAGAATCAGGAAACCTAAACTACAAAATCAAATTGATACATACAGGGCCATGAGTAAACACGGGACACGCCAAATATTACATTTTTTAAATAGAACACCCTGTATATTTTTAAACATATGGATTTACGAGAAAATTCTATATATGGATATATAAACAGTTTAATATTTTAGTGCGGGGTTGTCAAGTTATATAGAAAATTCTTCGAATTTTGGAAATAACATGACCTCGAAGAAGTTGTATTAACTTTCAGCTACTAATACTTGGAACAAAATAATTAGATAGTTATAGGCAAATGTTAGACAAATACTCCTATATTAGCTAATATGGATATTTTTAGAAAGTTTAAACTTGATTTTCTAAAATTTTTCGAACGGAACACCCTGTATTTTATTGTTCTATTTTATTCACATATCGGTCCACTTCAACTTTTATTAAGCATGTCCTATATCTAAAATTGTTAGTTTTTAAGATATAGCAACTTCTCTGAAAAAAATTAATTTTTATTATTTTATAGAATATCACAAATAAATATTAACTAATAAAATTATGGATTGATAAATTATTATGAACTGACAAGTTGACACAATGTGGCAGTTTTTTCCAAAGCCATTTCGTGCTCCAGAAAATAATAAAAATTAGGTTTTTCCAGAAATGTTTCTATATCTTAAAAACTAACAACCTTAAGTGTAGAACATACTTAAAAAAAGTTGAAGTGGACTGATATGTGAATAAAATAGAATAAAATACAGGGTGTTCCATTTGAAAAATTTTAGAAAATCAAGTTTGAACTTTGTTAAAATTATCGTATTATAAAAAAATGTCCTGTAAAAAATATCGATATTAGCTAATATACGAATCTTTGCTTAACATTTGCCTATAACACAAATATTTTTCCTCCAAGTGTTAGTAGCTGAAAGTTGATACAACTTCTTCGAGGTCATGTTTTTTTCCAAAATTCGAAGAATTTTCTACATAACTTGGCAGCTGCGTACCAAAATATTAAACTGTTTATATATCCATATATAGAATTTTCTCGTAAATCCATATGTTTAAAAATATACAGGGTGTTCTATTTAAAAAATGTAATATTTGGCGTGTTCTGTTTTTACTCATCGCCCTGTGTGTTTCAAATTAATTTTAGGTTTTTCGATTCTGTACAAGGTTGACTTAAACTTTTTTTTCTGTATTATGAATAACAAGAGAGTTATTTTACTTTCTCGCACTAATGTCCCACCCTGTAAATACAGTGTGTCCCCGGATGAGGCACCGCACTCTTGTTAAACGTTAATATTGCTGACTTTTCGAGAAAAATTTATTCTTGATAAAAAGTTTTGCTTATCTTACAGAGCGTTAAAAAAATTATTTCTAAATGTGAAATTTTTCCCAAGCAAACTAAAAGTGGAATGTGCAGGGCATCCGCCTTGTTGAAATATTAGTTTTCTTCTGAACTCTAAATTTTCGCTATCTAGTTCTGCCAAAACAAAATTATTGAGAATTTCCAAATACGAATTCTGATTAAGGTTTTCTTCCAAAAGGAGCAATTATTATATGGTACATTATGCTACACCAGACATTTACTTTTTTAAATTTTTGGCTATTAGTTATCAATCGAAAATTTAGATTATCTTTAACCCAATATCTACAATTTTGAAAGGAAACCACGCCATTAGTTGTGAATGTTGCTTCGTCAGTAAATAAAATATCGTGTTTTCCCAACAAATAGAAATTTGCAAATAAACTTGGCATTGTGTTTCTACGACTAACACAAAAATTTAAATACAAACAAGAAATTAGTTAGACGAGGGCCATTAAGATTGCATTGACTTGAAACTGTGAAACTCTGAAAGATCAAACAATAATAAAAAAAAACATTTTTCATTCGACATTGAAAGCTTCCTGGAAAAATATCAGTAAATAAAGTGATCCGCCACTGGTCGTTTAAGGGGTTTGATATTACCGCAAATTAAAATAACCTATTCAAGATATGTGTACTAAAATTAGTTTGAATATCCCTCGGAATATCCGTTACCGTTATTTTGTCACCCTTAACTCTCGTAACAGCTGTTAAGGCCAATTCCCACATAGCAGCGCCGCAGCAGCGCGGCGCGTCGCTGCAAATGCTGCTCCTAAAAATATCCATATTTTTAAATGGAACAGTTCCCACATAAGCAGCACAGCGCGGCAGCAGCGCAGCGCGTCAAAATTCAACGCCTCTGAGAGCGTTCCTTGCTGCTCTGACCTTCGTCGCGCTGCCAAGTGGACATTAGGAAGCAGCAAACACTGCTGTGTCTTCGGCAAATCTCGATACATATCGCTCACTATTTGGCTGTGGGAGAGGTACCAGACGTTTCGCGGTGACTGTTGGACTATGTAATCACTAATTATATGTAGTTAGTAAATGCAGGTAGTTTGATTTTGTTAGAGTAATATAAAATTACTGACAAAACTCTACATTTCTAAGTAGGATTAAGGCAATATTAATAAATTATATATCTAGGATATCACTAGACGAGGAACTCGACATTTTGAAAATAAAATACGTTCGTTCTATTAGATAGTCGGAACACTACTCTTCTAAAATATTAACCGCTGCGCTGGTGCTGCACTGCTAAGTGGGAATGCCTACCAAGTTTTTGCATCGCAGCGACGCTATGAAGCGCTGCTGCCGCGCTGCTGCGGCGCTGCTATGTGGGAATTGGCCTTAA
>NW_019419447.1:8203-8567 GCF_000390285.2 Anoplophora glabripennis
CTTTTTATTAGAACTTTTATTAAGCATGTTCTATATCTAAAATTGTTAGTTTTTAAGATATAGCAACATTTTTGAAAAAACTTAATTTTTATTATTTTATAGAATACCACAAATAAATATTAACTAATAAAATTAACTCAAAATGGAATGATAAATTATTATGAACTGACAAGTTGACACAATGTGGCAGTTTTTTCCAAAGCCATTTCGTGCGACCGAAAATAATAAAAATTAGGTTTTTCTAGAAATGTTTCTATATCTTAAAAACTACAACCTTAAGTGTAGAACATACTTAAAAAAAGTTGAAGTGGACTGATATGTGAATAAAATAGAATAAAATACAGGGTGTTCCATTTGAAAAATT
>NW_019419448.1:0-3081 GCF_000390285.2 Anoplophora glabripennis
GTTAAAGTAAAAAAAGAAATCAGGCCAGTATGTAAATCAGTTTGGTTACAAACTAGCTTTTTCAGTTTTTCCCAAAACTTTTAGAAAGAAGGCGAAACTGGTTCTAGACCAGGGTGGATCTGTTTTTAGGTGGATGTAAGAGGGGGTAAGCAAATTTTTTCTGGATATTTTTTGAAAATATTTTAATTGCGCCGAGGGCATTCTAATTTTGGTAAAAAAAAATCTTTATAGCATAATAAAACAACACACCATATTTCATTAAAATCGGTTCTATAGTTTTCGCAAAATATATATTTTTTATTTTGAAAAATATTTTTCGAACTTTTAAAATGCCGCAAATAAAGCATCTAGATACTTGAATATGTTTTCACATAGAAAAGTCCGCTCAACCTTTCAAATGGGTTTTGAAAAATTGAAATCGGTTGATTAGGATGGCCACAGTAAATTTTTAAAGTTAACGCTCTTTTTTTATTTTTAAACAATTCGCTCGCACGGACTTTTCGTGCGTGCGATCGATAGCTTTTCCGCTGTTTTATCTATGTTGCCGATAACTTATGGATATGAAAATTTTTTCCAGCCTAGAACTCAGAAAAACGGAGCCACTGGATCAAAGATTATTGCTAAATTGTTTATAAATTAACGGTAAATGCCGATAAACTTTGACCGCTTATATCTCTAGAACAAATAAACGGAATTTAACTTTTTTAAAGAAGCGTCTTTCCGAATACTTTAAAATGATAATTAAAAAAAAACCTATATTGCAAAATGATAAATGTAATCTAATTGTTTAAAAATAAAAAAAGAGTGTTAACTTTAAAAATTTACTGTGGCCGTCCTAATCAACCGATTTCAAGTTTTCAAAAACCATTTCAAAGATTGAGCAGTCTCTTCTATGTGAAAAAACTTTCAAGTATCTGGATTGGGATGCTTTATTTGAGGCTGTGCAACATTTTGAAAATTCGAAAAACTTTTTCAACATTTTTTTCAAAAAATTATTTTGCGAAAACTATCGAACCTATTTTAATTATTGTTTTATTATACTCTAAAGTTTTTTTTACCAAAATTAGAATGCCCTCGGAGCAATTAAAATATTTAAAAAATAAATAAAAATAAATTAAATTAAAATTTATTTAAATAAAATTAAAAAAAAAATGTTTTTTCGGCGTTTCGTCTGCATTGACATCAAAAATATATGGTGACTTTAAAATAACACTTCGGCCACAATGTACAAAAAATATGGTGACTTTATAATAACCCGTCGTTAAGTTATACAAAAACTATCTGCTTTACTAAATCATTTTCCATAACTTCGCACAATGTAGGTTGTTTTAAAAATAACTTGCTACGCTGATAGTGCAGGAATATAACTTAATATACTAATTCCGGGTGCCCTGGTTTACCCCTTCCAGTAGCGGCGTATACAAGAATTAATGTGCAATTTATAAACCTAATTATAATTCGAATATTTATTTGAAAAGATTAGTATTCAGAGGAACACGTACTATTACCTCTAAAAAACTGACCCTCACTTAAAGTTACACCCTGTATACTCTATAACCTTCAATTAGCACCAAATTCAGATCAAAAATGAATATTAAAGGGATTTTACGTAAAAATAAAGAAAAGTTTTTCCCCCTATCCCATGTCTGATGAAAAGTTCTTATATTTTGCTCTCACTGCATGAATCGTTTATACAGGGTGATTAATAACTTATTAAAAAAATTTGGAAATAGATGCCTCATGAAAAATGGAGTCAATATCGTAACATTTATTTTCTAAAATCCTAATAGTTTCCGAGAAAAAATTATTGAAGTTCATATTTACAACCCTTACATCGCTGGACTACTGTAGTCTCTAGCGTCATTCGCGTTGTACGCTGTATGTAATGCGCTCTCTCTTCACGTGGCCCCAGGTGATTAATACCACAAATAAATTTAATTAATTAATAATAACAATAGCGGTAAAAGCAGTTAAATTTGCTGATATAAGATAGGTGTTATAAAATTATTATTTTTATAGTAGTATAGTATTTATTTTTTTCCTTGGGAAAGAAATTCTCTCAATATTTTGTCCGTTCATGCTGCATACTTTGCCTGGTCAGGTTTTACAGTGGACCAGTTTCCAGTGTCGTGTAGAAATGTATTTTTACATCATTTTCGAATTGTACATTCACAATTTTTTTTTTTTTGGAGAAGTTCTGAATGAGCCTGTAGAAACCAGAATGAAATATACAGGGTGGTCTATCCTAGAACAACTGTAAATTGTAGACATCAAAATAATAGTATTTATCCAAACATTCATTTATCCAACTTTAGTAAAACGTTGCTGGTTTAAAATGTAAAGGGCGTTAAAGTTTGATTTTAAATTTAAACTTAATTTTTAGATATCTTGTAGAGAACATTAGTTACGAACTTGCATGGTTATATTTCATCGTAACATTTTTATGCAAAGCTCTTTCTGGATTATGATACGGCTTTAAAGAAACAAATGATTTATGTGAATAATGAATAAAAACATTCAAAGTATTTTGTTTTTCACAGTAATGTTGATAAAATATGTAACATACTTGATCAAATCAGTTTTTTTCTGTATATAACATTTATATGTTTTGAACGTAAAGGGGTATCAAAAAGCTATTTTAATAAAGGTTGTTGATAAAAATGAGAACTTCATATGATGAAAAAATATGTGTAAAATTGGAGAAATTAGTTGCGATGTTGTCACAGCATCAAAGCCCTTAGGATAGTAAAGATAAAAAGATGAATTTTAAGTCAATTACTTATGTCATCATGCTGGAAACAGGATGGTGATATGTTCTCCCCGGGATCCCTAGTATGCTATACTGATGGATCTCGGGTAGAAGACAAGTTTTCAGATGCAGGAATTTATCTGGAAGGCAGCAGCATCCAGGAAAGCTTTTCACTGGGTATGTATGCTACAGTCTTCCAGGCCGAGGTTTTTGATATTTTGATGGTAGCAAGCAAGGAGGAGGTAAGGAATTGTGCAGAGAAGATTTTTATCTGCTCCGACAGTCAGGCCGCGCTCAGAGCGGTTAGCTCCCCGAGGACTAGGTCTGCCCTT